>NW_020955561.1:619376-620358 GCF_003031625.1 Empidonax traillii | reverse complement strand
GGGGGGGGGGGGGGGGGCGGGCGGAAGGCAAAACAAAAAAACAAAACCCCCAAAAAACAATCCCCCCACTTTTATGGTCAATCTGAAGCTATCAAGAATGTTTTGAAAAATTTGGATCACATTTCCGGTATCTGAGTTTCATACAAAATTTGTTGTGCTTTTTTATGAAGAACTGAGAGTTGGCAGCACAAGGACCCTAGTAGGGATAGGATACTTATTTGGGATGTCTTTGAAATATGGAATTTGTTCATGCTTTCTTGGGTTCTTATGTCACTGTTGCTGTAATAGTGTAACATACCAATGCAGCAATGAGACTTAATTTAATGAAAATAAAATATTCCTATGAACCAGAAAAAAGCATAATTGTGTTTTTAGAACAAGTTAAAATGAAGCATAGTTTGCACTGAACCATGCAGTCCATTAAATAACAGCCTCACTTATCACAGGTCAAATTCTACCTTTGTCCAACAGTGACACACAACTACGTTACCCAGCAGCATCAGTGATCTGCATATTTCCCTCATCCACGTAAAACCTACATATATACATTAGCACATCTACTTCATGCTACTTACAGTTTCAGCATTTCAGTATGAAATGCCTTTCAATATAAAAAAATTTTAATTTATTTCACTTGAAATTGCATTTATTCTGTGTCTTACAACATGTTATGAGTTGGAATGCAGAAGACAATGAAGAGGAAGGAGAAGGGATAATATGTGTGAAGAAGAAAATAAATAACCTGTTAAACTTTTCAGAGCACAAATTTGTGTGAGATCTTTTTTCTTTTTTCTTTTTTTTTTTGGCACAATTATATCTTACAATTGGCCTGTAAGTTAGACATTTTGACACAGTTGGATTCCGAGAGTAAAATCAGAGGTATTGTGAAACAAAATATAATTATGTGCCGGTAAGTGGCTGTGAGCCTAAGGGAGTCTGACTGAAGGTAAATGAGTAATTGTGACTGTGGAAGTTGAAACAA
>NW_020955561.1:599731-619111 GCF_003031625.1 Empidonax traillii | reverse complement strand
TTTTTTTTTTTGGCACAATTATATCTTACAATTGGCCTGTAAGTTAGACATTTTGACACAGTTGGATTCCGAGAGTAAAATCAGAGGTATTGTGAAACAAAATATAATTATGTGCCGGTAAGTGGCTGTGAGCCTAAGGGAGTCTGACTGAAGGTAAATGAGTAATTGTGACTGTGGAAGTTGAAACAACTGTGATGTGCATTTGAAACTGTCCAAAAAGAGATTTTTGCAAATTCCAGTGCCATTTACCCTTAGCAGGCATATAAAAAATATCTTGGATATTTTTGTCTGTATTTTGATTGCCAAATGCAAAACATTTGATGAGAAACTGCTAAATTTCATAAGATAGGAATAAAAATTGAAACGGAATAGAAGAAGTGTTAAGGTTATTTTTTTGTTTTTTTTCCACAGAGTACATAGAAATGAAAGAAGAGAATGAGAAAAAATGTGCAAAAAATATGGAATGGATTAGGTAAGTTGACAGTCAAAGTCTGAAAATTCTTGGGACCTGTGTTAAACTGGATTACCATATTATAAATAAAACAACAAGAATAATTATATTTGAGACAAAGTGTTTTCTGGATGAAAAGAATTTTACACTTCCATCACTTTGTAATCCCTCCACAGTACAGCATAATCCTGTAATAGGATACCTGTGTTACAGTACAAGATGCATAATTTGCTCATTGTATTCAGTTATGAACAGATCCTTTGTTTAGTCCAGTTTCAGTACTGCATTAATGTTGAATATCTGTTGAATATATGTATATATATGTATATATATATGAACATATGAATATATGTTGAATATGTTGAATATATGTTGAATATCTGAAAGGTGTTATTTCAGCAGTAGTCAAAACAGACAATGATTAGAGTGTTAGTAATAAACAAATAAAGCCAGATTAAAAAAAGAAATATGAGTTTTAGCTGGTTTGAAATTTATGACATATCCCAAAAAAAGAATTAAAAGTGTTTTCCATCAGATACTGTTTTAATCTAGCTGAAGAATGATTATACTGGGGAGACCTCACTGCAGAGTCTGTTTAAAAAAAAAAAAAGTTAATTACTTATTCATTTATTTATTTATTTTTAATAGCAAAAACTTTGGGAGTACAGTTAACTATGCTTTTCATTGCTTATGCAAACTGAATTAACACTTTTAATATTTAGCTGTTTGGTTTTAACCACACCTAGATAATAAAAGAAAAAATAATTTTGCAGTATTTTCAATTATTCATTTATTCAATTATTGATTATTTTTGTCCCAGGTTTGATTACATTCACGGCAATTAGGACAGAAACACTACTTTATTCCATGCTCCTTACGCTCTAGAATATGATGCATGCCAGGCAAGAAACTGATGGACTGATATCATACTGGTCTTAAAAGTGTTTATGATAATTTACAGGGAAACTCTCAGCTACTTAGGAGTTCTTATTCTAGGAAATATTAATATTGATAAGATAATGATGACCATACCCCAACATTCAGTTGAATTATGCTGGAAATTAGAGTGTTCAAATGGTCACTTCCCTCCCACGACAGTTGTAGACAAACCAAGGATCCCTGAAGCAAAATATAGGATTTTGACACATTTGTTTTGTAACCGATTCGCAATATTGTCTTTTCAGGAAGCTATAGCTAGAATCTTTGGATCCCAGCTGTTGGGCAGGTAGTGTTTACCATTTGTTGAGCAGTGTCTCTTTACTCTGCCTTACTGCTTGCTATACTACCTCAGAAAAGGCAGGAAAGTTAAGTGATGAATTCCATGTTAATCTGAGTTTGTGTTTAGGGAGGTCAGGAACCCCCAGCTGACAGGAATGACAAACCTTCAAGGAAGAGTGAGTGAGTGATTAGCCATAGTTTGAGTCGTGGTGTCAAAGTGTCCATAAGGATTTTAAGTTGATACTAAGAACAGAAATTATAGTTTTGGCTTCAGCAAGGCCAAACTTGTTTACCATAGTGCTTCCTAAACAGAGACAGTCATGCTGGTTTTGAGTGATATTTGGCTTTTTCTTCTTTCCTGGTATGTAATATTTTGTAATATTTCTTTCAACCATACATAATGCTTGTCTGTAGAAAATAAACTTTCTGTGTGGAACAATAGCTATATTTGTAATCATAGATTTATCTTTTCAATTCAGTTTAGTATTTACCAGTTAATTTCAGATTCTTTTAAGAAGACAGTGAAATGTTACTGCCATTACTGGAATCTGTTCTTCCATCAGTGATTACACCATAACTCATTTGGTGATTAATTTTCACTATTACTTTTCATTGCTTTTCTTTTGAATTTTAGTTTTTGTTTTAGGCTAGAGAGTTAAGGCAAAGTAATCATAAGATAAAATAAAGACTTTTCTCTCCCATCTTTTTTCAGTAGATATTAAACAGTCTGTGTTGACTGACAGAATGGATTTTTCACTGAGTACAGTGTTCTATTTATTGAGACTGCTTTTATACACAGAATATTTTTATGTTATCAAAGTAATAATGAAAACTGCAAACAAGCTTCAGAACTATGCAACAAAAGGAATACATTTAATGAGTTTACTCTCATAAAAATACGTAAAACAGTGCATTAGATTTCATAATATACACATTTTGAGCCAGTAATACTATTCCACTAAATTATCCCTGGTTTTTAAATGTTAAAGAATGAGGATGCTTAGATACATACTTTGTAATAATCATGAGAATTTTCTACTGTACCTACACATGAAAGACATTAGCCTTCATTGAAGTCTATAAGAAACAATTCTATTTTGTATAATGTATCAGCAGAAAAAGGCTTCCCAGAAATCTAAGACACTCAAGTTAGAAATTAAAAGAAAAAAATAATTTCCAATAATTTATTATAGATTCACTTTTAGAGACAGAACCTCAGCCAAATTGGGAGTATCAGTAGTTTTTCTCTTCACAAATTGTTGTATACAATATATTTATATATATATATATATGTATGTATATTTCCAGGTATATATTTCTATGCCTGGAAATTTAGACAGGAGACTTGATCTCTCAGTACCTTAAATCTGAATACAGATTTAATTACATATTCTCACCCAAGCAGATATACCAGTGCTCTCACACTTTCTGGATGATATCATCTGCTGCTATTCAAATGTTGCTATTTTATTCCTCTTTCTTCCAATGACAAGTTTGTTAGTCTCTGGAAAACACAGCACTTCATCTATGCTGATTAAAGAGCTTCAGTATAGTCTATAAGGCACAACCAATCCGATCCTGAAGGCACAAACAATCCCAGAGGTTCTTGGAAAGCAGTGACAATCATTTTTTTTATACAAGTGCTAGAGGAGCCAACAAAGAAAGGTGTGCTGTTGTACCTTATAACCAACACAGACAGTCTGGTTGGAGATGTAAAAGTTTGGGGCAGCCATGGCTATGGTGACCACAACATCATGGAGTTCAGAATCACAAGGAACCAGGATAATGACTAGGAACACAGCCTTGGGTTTCAGGACAGCTAACTTTGACCTTTTCAGGGACTGTCTTGGAATAATCCTATGGATAGTGTCCTAGTGGGAAGAGAAGTTCAAGAGAGATTGTTAATATTCATGGATCTCTTCCTTCAGATTCAAGAATGGTGCATGCCCATGGGCAAGAAAATGGCAAAAGGGGCAGGGAGACCTGCATGGACTAACAAAGAACTCCTGTCAAAACTCAGACATAAGCAGCCCATACATATGAGGTGGAAGCAGGGACAGATCAGTTGGGATGAACATAAGAGTGTTGTCAGAGTATGCAGAAATGCAACCAGGAATGCCAAGGCCCATTTGGAATTAAATATGGTTTACCCTATGAAGGATAACAAGAAAGGCTTCTTCAAATACACTGATAACAAAAGGAATACCAGGGAAAATGAGGGCCTGTCACTAAACAGAACCGAGATTCCTGAAACAGGGATTATAGAAAAGGTTGAGATATGGAACACCCTACTTGCTTCAGTCTTCTTTGCCAGAGGTAGCCCTCAGGAGTCCCTGACTCAGGATATCAGGGAAAAGGCCTGGAGAAAGGAAGACTTTCTCTGTTGGGTAGTACTGGGTTAGAGACTGTTTACTTCAGCTTGACATCCACAAGTCCATAGGCTCTGATGGGGTGTGCCTGGAAGTGTTGAGACATCATAGCTTGGCTGCTCACGGTCCTCTTTGAACAGCTGTGGTCATTGGAAGAGGTACCTGAGGATGGGAAGAAAGTAAAACTTTCAAAGACAGAGGACCCAGGGAACTATTGGCCAGTCAGACTCAATTCCTGGAAAGAGAATGGAATGGCTCATTCTGGTAGTTAACTCTAAGCATGTTGAAGAAACGAAGGTTAACATGAGTATTCAGCATGGATTCACTAAAGGGAAATCATGCTTGACCAGCCTGATTGCCTTCTACAGTGGAACAACTGGATGGATGGGATGAGGAGAGAGCAGTGGATACCTTCAGCTTCAGCAAGGCTTTTGACACTGTCTCTCATGACATCCTCGTAGGTAAACTCAAGAATAAGGATAAGTGTGTGATCTCTGAACTTCTGAAGAAACAAACTGTCTCCACAGTGTAGCTTATATCATCAGTTCCCTTGTTTATGAAAATCAGATGGAAGTGAGAAAAGATTCTGCTGAAAAGTATTAGGTGTTTGTATAATTTTCCTTGTCCTGTGCTCAGTTCTGAAGACAGTCTCCTAATGTGGACATGAGACTCTCTTACATACGTACAACAATGCTTTCTCTTCTGAGATTTCAGAAAGAAAATCTGCTATGTATTCTAAACCCAAGATGAGTATTTCTTATTAATAGTGGTTTCTAAAATTAAGTCAGTTAACTAAATCACAAGTAATGATACCAGTGTGGTTATATGGATGTCTTCAACATGTATGCATGAACATAGCTTAAAAGAGAGCCAAAACAAACTAAAATGGCTGTGATACCTGTCGTACAACCATGAGATATCGAGGTAACCAAGTAAAAAAAGAAAAATCTTTTTTTTTAGAAAAGTTATTATAGAAAAAAGGAATACAAATATTTTTAATGCATAGGAGAAAGAGTTTAGAAAGTAGTTTTAAAGTTCACTTCTCACAGAGATAGCCTTAGACTTAAAAGTAGAAATGTGATCTTACTTTTAAAACAATTTTTTTCAGATTCAGTGGAGTATGATAGGGAAATTGGGTAACTGAAGACAAAGCAAAAGAGAAATGGTGAAGAAAAGTTACTCTGATAGAGAAGAAGAGGAAAATAAATGTCTGATTGGAAGGGGGACATAGATAACAGAATTAAAGATTTAAGAACATAGTTTTCACTGAGCAGTAGGCTGAATGAGACACAGCACAGTAGTTGGAGATTATAGAGGATTTTATCTATCTAGCTATTTTCTAGAAAACTACTGAGGAAAAACTGTCTCCAACAGGTTTATGTGATCTGCTGATTGTTGCCTTTTCGATAAAGAAGATACAATTAGATAAGATACAGATAAGAGCCTTATTTAAAGGAAAAAATATTTGTTGAGAAAAAAGAAATCACATTTTCAGGCTCTTGAATATGTGAAAGATCTAGAAAACATTTTTGATTTAAAAATGAAGGAGAGAGATTGGACCACTAGATTACAGGAAGACAGACCCCATTATACTCAGAGAATTGATAAAGATATTTGAGAGGCAAGTCTCAGGAAAAAGGGATTGAAGATGTGGTATTTCTTTGAAGAATCACTAGCAAGGGCATAACTACAAACTGTCCCACTGGTGAGAAAAGATTAGAATGATACTAGAACAACAATTTGTCCATGAAATGGATACTGACCTCAAGTTCAAGAACAAATCACACAGGAAGTATTCTAAAGGACAAATAAAACTAATGGCTAAGTCTGCAAGAACAAAATTAGATGAATTACGGCAAAAAAAAAAGTATTCAGTTATCCAGGGATAGTGAAAGTAAATAGCCTTGCAATGTTGTAAGAGTCCAGGAAAACCAATGCTCCTCTGTCAATAGAGGGGAAAGTTATTAGCAGATGATATCAAGAAAATCACATGTTCAATTCCATTTTTCAAGACTTTACAAGAAAATACAAGGCACAATCACATGACTAATGTAATTGCTGACACAGACTCACTGAATGAATAGTGTGTGACCAGGAAAAGGTATATGTAGACAAGAATTAGATCACTGGGGTCTGAATTCATTGTCACTTAGTGCTAAAAGAAAATTATGACGGATTCGTAGATCTCCTAATGTTAGTCTTTCAGTGCTCAGATTCTATTCTGCAGAAAAATGTTTACTTTTCTGTTCTTTATTTGTGTAGTTGATTTGCATGTAGAATTTCCAACTTATTCTGTTGTGCTGCATTTTGAGTTCAGTTCACCCTAATAGAGAGATAATGATCTACCAAAAGAGCTTCTGCACTATGTTCATTCTTCATGTAATGCCTATTTTCCAAAATGAAAGAAAAGTTAAGGTACTTATGGATTGCACAATCAGCTTAATTCCTAGAAAGTGGAATAGAAAATATCTATGCACCTAAAAAAATACTGGCTTAGATGCTTAACAGGTAACATGGACTTGTCATGAACAATCTGTGTTGAATTGACTTAATTCACTTCTTTAAAAAGGTAACAGAGTTGTACAAAAAGGAAAATTACTTTAAAAGTAACTTAAAATAAAACTTTAGTAAAGATTTTGCCTATCACTCTCCTGTATGACATTCTCATAAGTAAACTGGGAAAGCTTTCAGCAGTAGTAAGCCAGTACAGAAAAACTAATCTCAAGTACATAAATGGTTGGAAAATACAGTGAAAATGAAAGTGTAAAGAATAGATGTAATCAGAGTTCACATCTGATTTAATTACCAGTCATATTTTCAACAGTGTAGTAAGTGACAGAACAGAGTATTTTCATTATACCTACTACATTTTTGGATGAGAACGCAAAATAATTTCAAACTGAAAAGGAGCTGAAAGTCTTGAATAAGACAAGTGGAAAATTGTACATTTAAACTGGAGTAACCAACCATGGCCACAGAGCCAACAGAACGAGATAAATGATTAGACCTAAAAGCAAAACCTGAGTGTTGTTGATGCCAACCTAATCATAAATCAAAATGTTATCCTATTTCCAATAAAAGACATGCATCTTTTCCTTCTAACTGGCAAAATAAGCAATAAAATATATGCTGGAAATATTGTATTATATTTAGCTTTGATAAAACTTCAGGGAATAGTTTATCCAGGTAGTGATATTGCCTGGCTTAAAGGGTGTGGACTAAATATTGAAAGCATAGGACAGACCATAAGACTGTTTTGAAAGATATGATATATGAAGACAGAGTTTGGGCATTGTTTAGCTGTGAGAAGCTTCAAAGATGATGGAGAAACCTTCTTTAAATATGCCAAATACAACTGTGAAGAGACAGAAAATTAATTCATGACTAGATGAAAGATGATAGAACAGGCAGAAAATTCAAACAAAACAAGTAATAATCAGACAAAATATTAACAAAAATGTCCAATGTTACAGACGGTGTTGCATCAAAATAGATTGCCTGACAGGGGCATGAAGTCTACATTATCAGAAGGTTTAGGGCAAGAATCAGGAATTATATTTATAATCGTAAAGTATTCATAAAACAAAATACTATGCTGTTTTCCTTTGTACTCATACACTGACACTGTACTGAGGAAATGATATTTATTAGATAACCTTTGTAGGGTCCTTCCAACCCACATTTCTTGGTTATACTGAGATATATCATTGGAATGACAAGAAATAAAAGAGGCAAGGGAAGATTTAATTGCCATTTGTCCACAAAAACTTGAAAATATTAAGGAAACATAATTCAGTGAAATATTAAGTCTTAATAGTAATGGCATATGATGTTGAAAGTTCAGTTGCAAGAAACATTTGCTGCCTGTAGAAGGTTGGGGGGGGGAAGTGAAAGTCCCTATTAATTTACCTTTGTATTACATAAAATTTTAGAACAGATTCTGAAGGGAAGCTTGATGAAGGATGTAGTGATAAGAGGAGAATGGGACAAATGCAGAGAAGTTTTAGAGGAGGTAGGTTTTGTCAGAAGAAGTGAAATTACTTTAAATTTACTGAACCTAATAAATTTCTCATCTACCTGTGAAAATATCTGACATGGTGATCCTGAAGAAAATATTTCCAATGAAGTAGGCATACAAGAAAAGTAAGATGAATAGAGTTTGTCCTCCATTCTGTTGGTTATTTTGGCATTGCAATTATCAACCTTTAAATTCTCCTCTGTCAAAAAAACAACCAAACAAAAAAGACAAATGCTGACACTGTAGGTGCCCTATATTTGGTAAGAGTGAAAATTTTTCTTATGTGTTGTTATTATAACAAGATGAATGTTAAAGATACCACCAACTAATTCAGGACACGGATTTTTAAAAACCAGAATAACGAGATAAAATTCCATGTAATCAAGTATAGTTTCCAACAAATTAAAATTAGATGGATTCGGTATTTAATAAATTGTATGTGTGGAACAAGAGATGTAGGGAAAAGACATGAAAAGTAAAGGTTACAAGTAATATTAAAGGCATTAGAGACATGGCATAGGGAAATATCAGTAGAACTAGTAAGTTAAGCTTCTACTCTGAAGATATCCTGTGGGAGTGCGTATTTTTCTTATATATAGGGAAACTAACCAAGTTGACTGAGTTTCCTACCACCTTTCACATCCCAAGAAACTTCAAAAAATATTTTAGAGAGATGTTAGAGATGCTCTTAACATGGAAATAAATCTGTCTTTCTGAGTACAAGACTTACCCATGGGGGAAATAATATGTACTTATCTGATTGGTTTCTTAATAGTAAATGAATATTAGGGGATGGGGGCAGCATAGGATGTGTCGACATTTAAATAGAAAAGGAAATTAAGTGCTTGAGTGCTTATGAGTCTCATATGGATAGGACATAATATAGTAAACTTGGTTTGGGATATGCTTTCTCAGAAAATTTTTTTCTAAATAAAAAAAAAATCAAGTTTTGTTTTGTGAAAGTAGCTGGTCGTGGTTCACTGTATCATTACACCTACAAGACAAAAAATTGCCAATAAGCTGAACTGAGTTTAGACTTCTTAAGGTTCGTCATCATGAAAAACCAGTGCAGGGCAACCTTAGAAATCAATAAAGCCATAGCAAGTTATAGAAAATGACAAAACAGGCAGGTAAAATTAATGTTTTTCTGTGTTGTGGTAAATTCATAGTCTATAATGTTTTAATTTTAAAGTTGTTACACTCCATGCAATTGTCCCAGTAGTTTAAGTAAGGTTAGGTCAGATTATAGTGGGTTCTGGACTTTCACTTACTGGAAAATGAAGAGACAGGCTGCATTTTGCAGGAGCTGCTTTTGCTCTCTGATGCCTAAGTGCTTTGCTACAGGTGGTTGCTGCCACCAGATCACAATTTATTTGCCTTTCAGAAACACTTTTTGCAAGCTTATGTGTGACTTCATGGAGAAGGTACTGGGGAAGGACCCTGGATTTCCTGGTTTCTAAGAGGTAGGTCCCGAAGTTCCTAGAAATTTGAGTCTTTCAGGTTCCAAACTACCACCAAGGTAGAAAGCACAGCAAGAATGTAGGTAACCCAGAGGTCACAGATTCCCAGATCCCACAGTTTTTCAACATATCTTATAGGAACTACTAAGTTGACTATCCCAGGTCCATTGAGATGATCGTATCATTCCCATCTGGATTTCATGGCAAATTATTTAATTCTTGTGAAATAAAATGTTCTCATATTTTGCTCCTTCTACAAGCAAACCCAATAACAACAAAAAGTTCCATCTAGGTTATTTTAGCGCAATTGAGAATTCTATTTACCTGATGGAGGCCTTGCTCTTTACAGAACATATATTAGGTTTCCTGACAGAGCAAAGCTATTCCACCTTCCCAAACGCTTAGTATTCTCAGGTGGCTGAGGCTCAAAAAGAAACTTGAATGCATCATCCACTGTCTGGGGACCAACAGCAGGCACAGGGATGGATCTTAGAGACTCCAGGTCCAATTCTTCTTTTTCCCCTCTGAACAAAGAGGATATATCATAACTGGAATACAGACAAATGAGAAAATTTACAGAAGCTGAAGCATTGGGCTGGGGAAAAGAAATAAACCTATCGCTGTAAACTCACACTTTTCAAAGAGAAAAGGATGAGGGAATATAACTATAGGACAGTAGGGACAAGCCATTTTTAGAAACATACTATATAATAATGAGTTTCATTTCCAAGGGCTGTATGTAGAATGAAATAGATATCATACCTATTGACTGAGCATGTTTAAGGGTCATAGTCCTGAAGAGTTTGTTTTGTATGGTTTGGTATGTGATTGAATATAATTTATAGTTAAGTTTTATTTTTTGTTAGAAAAGGATCAAACGATCCTTCAAAAGCCAATCAAATGTTTAGCAATACTGTGCTGTCAAGTGGAGTATAAATTCCTTAATTTGTGCTTCAACTAACATATATAAAACTTTACCACATTTCACAGACTAAAGGAAATAAAAAATTACTTGATTTTCGAACTCGAAATCAGTCTCATGTACAATGTGTATTAAATCATATGCATCTTGTACAGGTTACAAGTAAGCAAGTTGCAACACAACCCTCCAAACAGACATTAAAGAAAAGCTGAAGAGAAAATTAAGACTGGAATTTAATGATACTTCACTATTCAACTCATTTCCCCCCCCCCCCTTTTTTTTTTCATTTAATATTAGTATATGAGAAACAAGCCTTGACAAGCTACTCTTGCTGATCCTATTTTATGGCTTTCTTTTGATTAATCTTCCTCTTTGCAGCAGTAACTGAATTTACCACATTTCAATTCTGAAATGTACTATGATATTTCAGCAATATTACTGGTTTCTATTGCCATATCACTGGGAATTTTCACCAATCATGTAAATTTTGGTTTTCATGAGTGTGACATAAATTAAGTTTATCAAAGAGAGAATGAATTCATCATCCTTTGCTCCTCTTTATTCCCCAGATGAGATTCTGACCAAGTCTCCAAAGATGCTAAAGTCCATGTGTCTCTGGGAAACAAAACCAACTGTTCTCCCAGGAGTGTATGAGCCTATATTGTCCTCTGGAGCCTGTTCAGCTCTTCAGGCTGAGCTCCCATGAACACAGGCCCTGCCAAGGCTCTCTTTTCACTCCTTCACTGCCTGGGTAAAATTCTGAGCAGCTGTTTCAAAGTCTCCTTTGATCTCTAAGGTCTGCATACACCATTTCTGTCTGTAACTCTTAGCTACCTCCTTTTTAAAGTTTCCTTTTCCTCAGTCTTCATTGATTACATCATCTTCAACTCTTCCTGTTTCACAGATACTTCTTTGCTTTATTCTGGGATTCCTCCTCAACTCTGATCACCTTGTTTACCTGTTTGTTAGACTTTGATCTCACTTTATAGTCACTTATTTTTTAAGATCCAGATAATCCAGTTATCTGATTTATAAGAGGAATCTCAGTATTTTTGAGCAAACTATGAAATAAACAAATTGAACTCATCATCTGTTTTTGAGCAAACTATGAAATAAACAAATTGAACTCATCATCTGTTTTTTCCCTTATTCTGTTTTTACTTTCGTTTAAGCAGTATTAGACCAGTTTTGATCTGTGTGCCCTTCTCTGCAGCCATTATCCTTCCAGAAAAAGCCTGACTTACCATAGGTCAATTGACAAAGAGCAGCTATAGGAAGAATATTCCAGAGAACCAATCAGTCCTAAAATAGAGGTATTCTTCAGCACAGTTCCTGGGTCACTGTTGTTAAAATCTCAGGTGTAAGTCACAGCTGACAGAACACATTAAGACTGTTATGCTCTTGAAAGTGATCTGAGTATTAGGCCAGACAAAGCTCCCCTGTACTTTCTTTCACATTAAGAAAAAAAAAATCAAATTAGATTTCGACTGTGCAGATATCTAAGAAAAAAATGTGCTGACGCAGTTTCTGTGTCTTTCTTACTATTTGCTAAAATGGTCATTAAAAACACATGAAAAGCTACCGTCTGATTCACTTTCAGACTCTGTGATCTGACAATCTGCAATCTACAACAATGTCAAAAAGTCTGAGTGACATATATTAAAATGAATAAATCAAATTCAACAGGTATTTATTTACATAATGCATATATTAGAGTGGCTTTGTGTTATGACATCAGCTTCAAAGAAAAAGATGCACAATGATTTAATTCTAAAATTGAAATGCTCAGGGATTGAGGTTAATAAAGAGCAAGTATTATGCATGAACTTCTTTTATTCATAATTAATATTCATAATCATTATGGGTAGGAAGTATTGTAAAACACTTTTTTAAAATATTCAAATTCATAATGAGCTGTATAAAATGCATCCCTCTACAGCATTAATACACTAATTCCCACTGACACAGTAGACCTTTCCAATTGTACCCACTTTTAAATACTCAGACTAAGATGAGAAATTTATGCAGGTCAGTCTGCCATATGTGTCTGGAATAAAAATCTATAATCACTTCTGTAGATTAAGAAACATGGAAAGACTGTATGCCAAAGACTAGGTAAGAATCTCTGGTACACCTCTGTTACCCTTTCAAAGTCCTTTATCTTTTCTACCTTTTAAAGGCAGATATAAGACAGTATGTAACATTAAAGACAATACCTGAATTCACATCTCTCTTCCTGCTCCCCATCTTTCTATAAGTTTAAAAGACAACAGTTTGTAATGAGATTTCCATATTGTCACACAAAACCATATCGATCCTTCATAAGTTCCTAATAGAAGGTTTTCCTTTCTAGATTCCTGGTCTAGCTAGGGACATTTCATCCTACCATTCAAATATCTGAAAAAAAGAATTCCTAGTTTCTTAATCTCTGTGTAACTGTGTAGTCATCACAAGTATACCACTATTGACTGTACCTCTGTAGAAGCTACATTAAGCTCTCTATGCTTTCTCTTTTCTCTTGAGTGAAATTTGGCTTTCTGAGAGGAAAAGTGCAATGACTTTTTAACACTCTTCTTCAAAATTCTATGTGTCAGAGGAAATGATAGTTTCAAAGAAGATTTGAAATAGCTTTTCTATCTCCTACAGACTTACACTTAAGAAACAACGATTGTACTGCACAGTTTGCCTTGGATTGTTTGACAGCACAGTAAGCTCTAAATGTTCAGTGTTCGTACTCTTATGCAGGAAATAGTAAGGGCTGGTTCTAAAATTATCTTGGCAGCAAGGTTTTCCTAGCAGTGATGGCTTCCTGAGTAAAATTTGAAAGGGTATTTTTGTTTTTCAAATGTCATTTTTTCTTTATCAGCAGCTTGCCAGTAATTTTTTTATTTATTTTCATTTCATTTCATATTTATATGTTGGAAACAAGGGCAATGCAACTTGAATGTTCTGCATGTGAAAAATTCCAGTTTGTGACATGAAAGTCTATCTTTCCAGATAGGCCCTCAGCCAGTGCCAATTGCAGTTGCTTGCAATGTTGCCTGAAAAGGCACTCATGTAGAACTCTACTCATGGTTTCATGCTACAGACAACATTAGTCAAATATTTTAAAAGTGAAATAGAAATTAGGAAGTTTGAAAATGTTCAGAGAAAACTTATTGTTCCCTGAATGATCTTGAAACAGTTTTATTTTTATTCATAGGGTAAGTTCAATGTAGAGCAAGAGGAATACCTACATGACTAGGAAGGTAAGCATTTGGCCATTTGGCCTTATGTAGAAGTTCTTTGATGAAAATGTTGCTTTTCTGCAACACTGATAATGAACTTAATATTAAGCTGCAACTGTACATGCACATTTTTAACAAGGAGCTTATCTTGAATGAGTCTAGATGGTAAAATAAATGAAAGAATTGGTGCAGTAGTAGAAATGAGTTTGAGAGTATAAACACGGAAGACTGATGAAATTCAGTGATGCAACCCCTGATCATTTTAATGAATGGTTGGTGAAAGTCCTTCCACAGTGACCCATGGAACTATTTGTGTTATGTAGTGATAATAAATACGCATAGCACCATGCAGGCTACAGATCAGATGAAGGATATAAAACTCACAATAAAATTCTGAATGATAAAAGACTTAATATTTCCAGTCTCAAGAGTTTCTGTAGAGACTACCTACTTGTTTCTCTATGGTACTGCACTGTGATATGTAAGCATAACTTGAATGCCTGGCAACAGGACTACAAGTTGTATGACTGAGTCTTAATGGTGTGTTGCTGAAATCATTATTAAAATGAGAAAAAATTACTTTCCTTAATATTGAGGAGAATGAAAGAAGAATCAGTCAAACATTTTCTGTCCGTAGTTAAGCTATTAAATTCATATTTAGCCACTTGAATTCTAATGCCTTTATTTTTAAAAATTCTGAGTACCAGCCTCTCAGTGAACAACACTGAGATCGCTAAATGATTGATATGTCTGGAGATCAAGCCCTCTATTTAAAAGCCAGGAGTGCACAAGCTTTCCAAGTCTACAAGGAAGATATAAAGGTAGTCTATGTGATGTCTGAAGCTTGTGACTTTTCCTGAGCTCAGAGACTTGTGATCAGAGCACTTCAGTGTCAGGCTGTAATTACGTCCAGGTTTGTGTTATGCTATAGAACATCTGAGCTGATAGCACAATCTGGTCATGATGTAGACGGGAACAATGACTCTCCTGCCCTAAACAAGCCTCCTCCCAGCATAAAAACCCTATTTGTTTTGCAGCAACATCATCTGGTCACCAGCAGGCAGGCAGGGTCCTTCCTAAAGTATCTTATGTCATGTAAAGCAAGACAGAATGGCCTGTGCACGCTGACATACTGCTGTCAGCAAAGATGAATGGATAGTGGATCAGGGTTCACTGCTTACTTCAGTCCACTTCTTGACTCAGGCAATTTATGACTGTATTGACACAGCCTGGCAGTTAATCTAAGCTCCTGCATGTAGAACGTCACTTTTCAGTTTAACTCCTTATTTTACTTGTGGTTAGGCTAGACAGGGTGAGAAACGCCACACTCTTAGAAGTAAACCCGTTTTAAATAATCGCCTTTAATGGTCATGGTCCTATGTTACTAAAGTAGGCAAAACAACAGACTTGGAAGCTGACAAGCTTGAATAACTTTTTCAACTTT
This sequence comes from Empidonax traillii, assembly GCF_003031625.1. Lineage (NCBI taxonomy): Eukaryota > Metazoa > Chordata > Aves > Passeriformes > Tyrannidae > Empidonax > Empidonax traillii. The sequence goes on along the minus strand of NW_020955561.1, from coordinate 604,002 downwards.
TTGTGCATATCAATCATGAATGCAACCCGAAGAACAATAAGTTAGATTTAATAATAATGTCTCAAGTGGGGAAAGTTATTCCTCTGTTGGTATTCTTAAAATATCCAGCTACAGTATTGATTTTAAACCTTTAAATATATCAGCAGAAAGTACTTATATAATCCTTCAAGCAGAAGGAAAAAGGATAAATTCTGTTTATAACACACTAAGTAGGCAGATGTCTCTAAAGTAGATTCCACTTCAATGCAAGATTTAGTGATACTAATTAGAAAGCATATGCCATATTGCCTTGACATCCTGTTACCAAATGCTGATGAAAGTTTATGATCATAAGTGAAATATGTAAAGTAGCACTGAAAATAATCTTTCAAATTAAAAGTGTTAAAATATATACTGTGCAGAATGTATACCAGGAGTTCGGCAATGCAGGCTCTCAAGGATGTACTTCTATGGGGTTTGTGGAGTACAGCAGCAGATTTCAATGCTACCTCAAGTACTGAGATACATCAGCTTCCGTATTTTTCATATAAAGACTAACACCAATAGCAGATGACCAATCAAGTTACAGTAAAAGATATTGACCAGTACAATGGAGTTGATGGCAAAGCTATGTTTGCAGCATGGTAAGCAAATTGATTTGGAGGCAGAATCTCCCAACTATATTTGGGTTCAGGGCACGCTTTGTAGCTCCTACTGCCACCTTTACACGATTATCCAAATTGCTGCTGATGTTGCATCTTTCTTCCTGCTCCTTTCAAAGGTGGGAGCTGCAGAGACCTGAGGCTGCTCGAGGTATATGATTGCTGGTTGTGTCTTATACTGGCTTGGGTATGGGATAGCAATTCGGCATGTACTGAAGAACAGAAGCTAGGACTGTGTTTCAGTTCCACAATTTAATGTAGATGAAAAGGCTGCCATTAAACTGCTGACTTTCCCAGGAGTGGAATGACTACTAAAGTATGTGAGATCTTAACTGCAAGTCTTTGGACTTGAAGCAGGGCTTATTAACTGAAGTCTCATGTCTCTGTTATGCTGCTTTGATGAATGATGATGATATTATTTCAGTATTTTCCTTTGCTTACTCAAACTCATATTGTAAAAGCAAAAATATTTATCAGAACATCTAGTCTAATGCATTACATAACATCAGATTTTTCTTCACTGAGAGCAACAACTAGTGTTTTTAGAAGGGCTAAGATCTGAGCTGGAGACAGTCCAAGACAGAAAATCTATCTCGCATGTTCTGGTATTTATTCATCTTCAGTTATAAGGAAAGTAACGTTATTCTTTTTTCTGCATGTTTCATTAAACTCCCAGCCATCTTTGGCATTGTGTTTAGACACTGAAGAATTAATGCCTTATCTAGCAAAGTATATGGTATGATCAAATCAACTTACGGTCTTAATTTTAGCATTCCAAATAGGGAGAACTCATAAAGCTAAATTTTCTTTAGCCTTTAAAGTGTTCTTAGGGTTTTTTTAATGCACTGTTTTCTTTTTCTTTTCATTATTTTCAATTCCAGCTTTTTGAAGTACATATATACAAGAAGTGGTCTCCATATTTCAGTAACCCTTTAAATAATCCTGAATTCAGAGATGCATCTTTTATCATATCCATTTTTAAATCAACGGTGCTCCATTTTTGTTCTTCTATCACTGCTAACCCCCACTAGTTCAGTTCAAATGCCATCCTGCACTTTTGAGAAGTCAGTAGATGAATTATTAATCCATTTGCCTGAATTTGACTGGTTTTGTACTATGATTTTTTATTTAATATATCATGGAGCGGTAAGCTAAATGTACTCACAGAAAAAAGTTGATATAGTAAGTGTTTCTGTCTTTTAATGTCCTTTAATAACATACTTCTTTATCAGCTTCTCAGTTATTTCACCTGGTATTGCTACCATAATAACCCATTTACAATCAGCTCTTTAGATGTTGGCAATGGGAAGAGAATTTACAGTCTATTAGAAATTGTGGTGAGCACTTCTCTTCCCTTGTTCTGTTGCTCTCTTCCTCCTTTCTGCCCTCCCCAGTTCCAAACAAAAGTTTAAGAGTTATCGAAAATAAATTTTTCATAATTTCTAATTTTCAAAAATATCAATTTACCATGTAAAACAAAGGCAGCATGTTAGAACTTCAAACACATTCATGCATCTCCAAAAAATTTTGGGTTTGATGAACCATACCAAGTGATTGCATGGTGAGTAACTCTTCATCTTTAACAGATGAAAACATAAATTCTCACTTCTTTCAACATACTGAAGTATTCCCTGAATTCATGTTCCTTTTCATCTTTATGTATTTTATCACATCCATCTCAAAATCAAGTTATGTCAATTATAGGATTGGTTGCAATTGTAATATGTTTGAACACATGGACTGACTGAAAATGTGCTCCTGATGTCTTTGTTTCCTTTTCAATTTTCCCAAACCATTTTGTCCTTGTTTATATTATCTCTTTCTTCTGCTTCTTCACAAAACTTCACCTTCCCTGTAATTTGCTGTTACTGCTCTCTTTTTCCTTTCTTTCACAAAGTTCTTGTAAAACACATTTATTTCCAAATTATTTTCTGCAATTTGTTCTTCTATTTCTTCTTAATTATTAATTTTCTTCGGTATTCATGAAAAGACCTAACAAAATAAGTTGTTTCTTCTACTGTTGACTTCAAATATAAATGTATGTAGAAATTGTATACATTTAAAGAACTGTGTGTTGAAAAAGACTTATTTGGTTAAACAGAACGAATGGGGAAAACCAACAGAGAAATAGCAACTTATTTAATGACAATTGCAATAAATTCTAATCTTAGTCTTCATATACAGTCACTGCCCCCCCATCAATGTGTGTTTACTTTCCCAAACCTCATAAGCCTCGTAATTTGAATATTAAAAACATAAGGAGTAGAAATCTTATATTTCCAAGAAATTACATCAATCAATCAGGAACTGCAGGAGTTTGATAGATCCTGGCCCTGCAATAGACATAAAGAAGAAATATGGTGTTTATAGACAAACATGGAGGTGCATCCTGAAAACATTGTATCGATTATATCCATCAATGAGAATAGTGATTCATGCAAAAGCTGTGCTGTATATATAATCTCTACATTTAAATTTGCAATAGTTTTGGAAGTATTCTTGTACCATCTCTAATTCAGTTTGTAACATTTAACTACATATGACTTGAATGAATATTTCTAAAAGCATTATACATACGTTTTGCTATCAAATTGATGTGTTTCCTCTGATTACCTATAAACAACTATGAATTCTTATTATCATTTAAGTACTCTGAACTTGATTAAATAAACACTGACATTGCCTAATGTATGTGGTCATTTACATAGTCCTTTATGTAATCTATTTTAAAGTCAGTTGTTCTTTGATAATCACTGGTAATATTTTTCTACGTGTCTGTTTATGTCATTATGAACATATTAATTCAATTTGCTCATATTCAAAACCACTGTGGTTTGTCTTAGTTCTCTCCTGAATTATTTTTCCCTCCCATCTACTTTCCTACTTCTTTTGAAGACAAGGGTCATATGGATTCTTTATGTTAGGGGTGGAAGACTTTTGAACTATTCTTGGAAAAAGCAGTTAAAAAATATTAATGCTTAGGTGGGCAGACTGAACTAAATAGATGAGTGACTAGGAGGGAGGTCTGCAAATATATTTGTTCACTGTGGTTTTAAGTATATGTAATGATTTCATTCAAGAGTTGTGTAGTTTCATGGCAATCATTTGCAAGCATCAGATATTCCTAGAACATACAAAAGGAATTTGAGCTTCCCTATGTCATGAAGCATATATTAACTTATGTTTTTAGTATAAACCCTTCTCTGGTCACTACCCAACCATTTTAATCAGTGTTTTCTCTCAAAAACATATATAGTGTCGTAAATACACTTGCAGCTTTATAAAAAACGTTTTTAATTCTCTTAGATTTTATGCAAGGCTGAGGCCTGCAAGTTACAGAAGCTAAAGATTGGCTTGATATTACACTGTTTGAGGAAGAATGCCAAGAAGCCATGAGGTATGGCATATGTTTTCCCTCATTTGTTTCTCTTCTACCACAGTTTTGTGGCACAGCTGCAAGGAGCCAATTCTGTCAAGACAGCAGGAAAGATTTTCTTCTCATGGCGCAAAGTCTACTGCTGTCTGATGACAGGGTACAAATAACTGATGTTAATCTTCTCTAAACTCCAAGACTCCTACTAAGTCTTTTCTACAGTTCGAAAGAGAGAGAAGAAAGGCAACTTTCTAGTG
>NW_020955561.1:598176-599621 GCF_003031625.1 Empidonax traillii | reverse complement strand
TTTTCCCTCATTTGTTTCTCTTCTACCACAGTTTTGTGGCACAGCTGCAAGGAGCCAATTCTGTCAAGACAGCAGGAAAGATTTTCTTCTCATGGCGCAAAGTCTACTGCTGTCTGATGACAGGGTACAAATAACTGATGTTAATCTTCTCTAAACTCCAAGACTCCTACTAAGTCTTTTCTACAGTTCGAAAGAGAGAGAAGAAAGGCAACTTTCTAGTGAGAACAAAACTCTGGAATACCCCCAATTGCTAAAACAGAGTAAATATGAAATATAGAATCCTACATGAAGTTTCAAATGGATATTATCACCTAGTCTAATATACCTGTTCAATACTTAAATAGTGCATTTGTAAGCCATTGAAAAACTGCAAACCTTTTATTAAGAAAAAAAGTAACTGATTGGTAGACTGCTGTAATGCAAACATATATTATTAGTTCTATTTAGGTAATAAAGACTTCAGGGAGTTACAGAATGCTTCAGTTAGAAAGATGTAAATTACATAGCACTACATTATCAACTACTGTATCCTAAAATTTCTGTACTAGTCTTATTGTGACTTTAAACTTATTTCATAGTAAATTACATGAAAAGAGGTCATGTGCAGTGTTTGCCAACAAATCTCTAGAATTTATTCATAGTTAATAGTCAGTGACCTACTGAGTTACCACTTCATATTTTTTGAATCTTAGACTATGAAGCTACATTCATAGGCAATGGAAGAAATAGGGGCAACCAAGGAAATTCAATTCCAAATAGCACAGGTTTGCTTCCTTGCTTTCCTCTATACTTCACCTTTCCAGAGTCTGCCTGACTGTGGACAGAGCACTGAATAGTGAATACCTTAACTCTTTCATTCCTTCCAAAGGAAACCTACTTACCATTTACCTAGAGAATGTGAACCATCATATAAACAATTCTGCTGGAATAAAAGAGTATTTGCTAATTTAGAGCAGTGAACTGATGGAAAATGAATCTCGGTTACACAGCTTGCTAACACATTTGCTCTCTGCTCTTACTTTTAAAGCTGTTCTTATGGGAGAAATAAACCTGCCCCCTCACATGCAGTTACACACCAGCACTTGGCATGGACATGTCTGGCTTTGTGTTGCCTCTGTGCTCTCATGAATTGGCTGCTGCCAAGGCCAAGCCAATTAGAAGTAATAGTAACACCTCTGTGATAACACATTTAAGAACAGACGGATGTTGCGCAGAAAGAATTCTAGTCAGGGAAGAGCAGAGTGAGAACATGGGAACTGTCTCAGGTTAATTGAGACAAGGGTCTTTTGCTGAGGATGGATTAGGAGAAAAAGACCCAAACCTTCTTTTCTAGCAATTATAGATTCGAAATTAAGAGGCTCCGATTGAAGGAAAGCAAATTATGGAAAAGGGAAAAAAGGAAAAATAACAGCCCTTTATTAAGTATGTGTGTATTAACGTAACAC
>NW_020955561.1:533232-598155 GCF_003031625.1 Empidonax traillii | reverse complement strand
TTTTCCCTCATTTGTTTCTCTTCTACCACAGTTTTGTGGCACAGCTGCAAGGAGCCAATTCTGTCAAGACAGCAGGAAAGATTTTCTTCTCATGGCGCAAAGTCTACTGCTGTCTGATGACAGGGTACAAATAACTGATGTTAATCTTCTCTAAACTCCAAGACTCCTACTAAGTCTTTTCTACAGTTCAAAAGAGAGAGAAGAAAGGCAACTTTCTAGTGAGAACAAAACTCTGGAATACCTCTAATTGCTAAAACAGAGTAAATATGAAATATAGAATCCTACATGAAGTTTCAAATGGATATTATCACCCAGTCTAATATACCTGTTCAATACTTAAATAGTGCATTTGTAAGCCATTGAAAAACTGCAAACCTTTTATTAAAAAAAAAAGTAACTGATTGGTAGACTGCTGTAATGCAAACATATATTATTAGTTCTATTTAGGTAATAAAGACTTCAGGGAGTTACAGAATGCTTCAGTTAGAAAGATGTAAATTACACAACACTACATTATCAACTACTGTATCCTAAAATTTCTGTACTAGTCTTATTGTGACTTTAAACTTATTTCATAGTAAATTACATGAAAAGAGGTCATGTGCAGTGTTTGCCAACAAATCTCTAGAATTTATTCATAGTTAATAGTCAGTGACCTACTGAGTTACCACTTCATATTTTTTGAATCTTAGACTATGAAGCTACATTCATAGGCAATGGAAGAAAAAAATTTACAGTATTGCTGATAGGGGCAACCAAGGAAATTCAATTCCAAATAGCACAGGTTTGCTTCCTTGCTTTCCTCTATACTTCCTTGCTTTCCTCTATACTTCACCTTTCCAGAGTCTGCCTGACTGTGGACAGAGCACTGAATAGTGAATACTTTAACTCTTTCATTCCTTTCAAAGCAAACCTACTTACCATTTACCTAGAGAATGTGAACCATCATATAAACAATTCTGCTGGAATAAAAGAGTATTTGCTAATTTAGAACAGTGAACTGATGGAAAATGAATCTCGGTTATACAGCTTGCTAACACATTTGCTCTCTGCTCTTACTTTTAAAGCTGTTCTTATGGGAGAAATAAACCTGCCCCCTCACATGCAGTTACACACCAGCACTTGGCATGGACATGTCTGGCTTTGTGTTGCCTCTGTGCTCTCATGAATTGGCTGCTGCCAAGGCCAAGCCAATTAGAAGTAATAGTAACACCTCTGTGATAACACATTTAAGAACAGACGGATGTTGCACAGAAAGAATTCTAGTCAGGGAAGAACAGAGTGAGAACATGGGAACAATAGTGCAGACACCGAGGTCAGTGCAGAAGGAGGGGCAGGAGGTGCTCCAGGCCCTGCAGCCTGTGGTGCAGACCATGGTGAGGCAGCTGTGCCCCTGCAGTCCATGGGGGACCATCGGGGTGCAGAGACCCATCTGCAGCCCATGGAGAAGCCCTTGCTGGAGCAGGTGGATGGATGAAGGAGGTTGTGACCCTGTGGGAGGCCCAGGATGGAGCAGGGTCCTGCCAGAGACCTGCAGCCCATGGAGACAGAAGTCTATATTGGAGAAGGTGTGTCCTGGGTAGGATTTGTGGCCCCTGTGGGGGACCCACGCCAGTACAGCTCATTTGTGAAGGACTGCACGCCATGGAGGAGTGACCCATGGAACAGCAGCTTGGGGAAAATTGTTACCCATGGGATGGACTCATGATGGAGAGGTCTATCAAGGACTGTCTCCTGTGGGAGGGAACCCACAGGAGCAGGGGAAAGACTCCTCTGAAACAACTGACTAAAAGCCCCATTCCCCATCCCCCTGCACCTCTGGTAGGGGGAGGAGGGAGAACATGGAAGGAAGGAGGGGTAGGGGGAAGATGTTTTTAAGATTATTTTATTTCTCACTCTTTGGCTCTTATCCCGTAAGTAATAAATTTAAGTACCATCCCCACTCTGAGTCTGTTTTGCCCATGAAGGTAATCAGTAAGTGATCTCTCCCAGCTCTTATCTCAGCTCTTGAATCCTTAGCTGTTTTTTTTTTCTCTCTCCTCTGTTAAGTTGCAGAGAGAGGGTGAAAGAGTGGCTTTAGTGGGTACCTGGTATCTGGCCAGGGTCAACCCACTACATGACTATATTCTCAAAAAAGATTTAAAGAACATTTGTTCCGTGAAGGTACAATACAGAACTGATTGATCAGCAATATGACCTACAACATGCCTTTCCTATTGGTGCATATTTCTTTCAAACAGGTAATAAAGTAGCACCACCATTATTTTCTGTCAGCAATATAAGTCATCCTTCTTTCTTAAGAAGAACTTTGTCAAAGAGAAGTTAGACCTGCATAAAAAATTAGGACTAAGGTCAATACCAGCAAAATAATATCAGTGGAAAAGAACAACTTTTCTGTTATTTATAATTTTTAAACTAAATTCCAGTCTCGTCTTATTTTTCATAACGATGTTTGAGAAAACAGCAGTTGTTAATACAAAACTCTGTCAATCATCTACCAAGTAGAATGAAACTCACAGGATATTAAGTTGCAAAACAAAATAATAAAAATCAAAACATGGAAAATTTATAGTACACCTCTTCAAATCAATGTTAAAAATTCCCACAAAGAATATTGTCAAACAAGTCTTGCCTATAAACTTGCTCTTTAGAAATGCTGAGCCAAAGGTTATTAGGATTTCTGGTGTAAGTTATTTACCTTTAGGGAACTGGTTTACCCCTAATCTAGTAGAAAAAAAAATATTGTTAAGTGCTGGCTCCCTGTGTTAATATGCTAGTAGGCTTTTTCCCACTTTTTTTTTTGGATCCTTGTAGCCAGTAAATTTTGTCAAAGTATTCTGTGAGAGAAACAACATGGAATGCTTGTTTCAAGCACAGAACTACAAAAAGGCAATTATTTTTTACATCATCAGGAGATAAATAGTTATAAAGTCAGATGTGCTTTAGTGAATTATCATCCTGAGGGCAGAGCATATATTGGTTTTACTATCAGGGCAAAGGTAGAAAGTGTGCACACTGGATACCTCTACAGTCATTTGGTCAGAAAAAGCTAGCATTTAACACGAATTCTGTTTCATAAAACAGCTGGGGAAGAAAGCAAAATGATAGAGAAAAATAACAAGGACCATAATGCATGAACATCCTTCCCCCTCCAGACCTACTTCCAGCCTGGTCTAGCAGACCTGCCTGGCTCCCATTAGAAGGGCATACACTGCTTCAATTCCTGCGTTTGTTTTCTCACAAGCTGCTGGGCTGGAAATTCTCCTCAAATCCAGTTGCTCTTAAATTGGAGTCTCCATAGCAACCTTCACAGGGGTACACATTGGAGCCAGCTGCCAGAAGAAGACAGTTGCATAATACAAAATGAGAGATTTTCTACTTTTCTCTTTTTCTACCCTGAGATATATAGACAGACACACACACAGATAGATGGGCAGACAGATAGACAGACAGAATGTAATTAGTAGGGTAAAACTCTGATAGAACTGATTAAAAGTGGATCATACCATAAAGCTATTCAAGCTAAGTTAAAGAAATGACAATAGAGGTTGTTTAAATGACATATTCATCCCTTTTGTTGTTATTACTGTTTAAAAGCAATGACTTGCACCAAGGATACAAAGTCGAGAGAGTAAGGTGATGGCAACATCAACTCTAAGTCAGCCTACTGGCAGCTAAATCCAATCTCTGTGTGAATCAGATAATTTTGGAGTTTGATCGGGACTCTAATGTTGATTATGAAGTTCAGAAAACACTCAGAAAGGAGAGAATTTAAAGAATGACGTGTTGGTTTTCCCAGGGTAACTGCAAGGAAATTAGTCTGAAAGATCATAAAGGAGCCTAGGTTTATGTATGGAGCTGAGGAGTAATTAAATACAGAGAGACAAGAGAGACCTGCTTACTTGCCATCATATTTGGAGAGGCAATATTAAGCACACCATTAAAACATGAAAATGAGCTCTAAGACCATTTTCGCAGCAAAAAATACATCTCCTGTGAAGCTTCCCTTTCACATATTATGATTCAAAAGAGTATGTCTTTTTCTGGACTTTGAACAGATATTTGTATTGATACTGTCATTGGCTATTTACTTTTCCAGGAATAATTTTGACAATTCTTTGACCATGACTGTGTATCTCCATGCTAACAGAAATACCATTCATCTTGATGTCCGTGAAATCACACAAAAACTTAAAACATCTTCCAGGCCATTTCAAGAAAGAGTGACTGAGAATGCTTAGGTAATTTTATAATTGACATAAGGACAATTTTTTTTCTGCTTCAGAAATGACTGTTTAATGCAAATATTTACCGATGTGGTATCTTCGATTTCAGACTTTATATTCTACTTAGCTTCATGTATATATGCAAAACATGTATATTTATTTTTCACACAAAAACCCAGCCCCAGAAAGCTTCTGGTAGTAATGATTTTTGAGACATTTGCACATACATGCATGATCCACTCCGGTATTTTGTCATTCAGATAAATGTTAATATTTATACAACAGCTGGATCTCAATAGTCATCCATTAAGACACATTTGTGATTCCTCCTCTTACCTTTCATTAGCTCATCTTGTTTCCTCTGGTTATTCTTAGAAGTAATTCCCACATCTTGGTCCACACTTATGTCATACAGTGGGTAAAACTCTAATTTCTTCTGTGCTTTAAAAAAACAACAACAAGAAAAAAAAAGTAAAGGTGAAAGGCTGGCACTAAGTCTCTGCAGCTGAGCTGAAACATGAAGTTTGGATAACATCAGCCCCAGCACAGCATGGCTAGTTTAGGGTTTACCTTGCTGATTAAAGCTTACCATGGCTATCTTCCTATCACAACCATGAAAAAAAGTTTTTTTTCAGTTTCTTCTAACAGGCTTTCTTTGACTTTTTGCTATGTCTTGTGAAGCAACAATATTTTGTAAAAACAATGAAAATGTGAAATTCAGAATCTACATTATGGAGAGTTACAATATTTAACTACAGCCTGAAAGACCTTACTACTTTGCTGAATTTAATTTTTGTCAAGTAGAAGATGTACAGGTGCAATGGTTGGCACTGGGCTCCTTACAGTTGATAATGTGCTACATGAAGTTGAAAAGTAATTCTACAAAAGAGAATTCAGACAGAAAATAAGTAGGCATAAATTCAGGTCTGAAATTCATGTGGAAATCAAACTAAAACTCATAATATCATCTTCTGCAAATGTTCTTTATTTTCAGCAGAACTTGGGAGAAATGTAAGAAAACAGTAGACCTAATTAGAAACTGGACTTTCTGGCTCATCAGAATTCTGAAATTCTGACATTTCAGTTAGCTTCTGTTTCAAATTCAGAAAAGGCAGGAATAAAGGCAGGAAGAAAATGTACTGAAAGTGAAGGTTAATGGAACAAACACGAATTCTGAAAATCTTAGGAAACAAATCTAACCAAATTACAAATAAAATTAAAATAAATAATCATCTATAAATTAAATGTGAAAAAAAATAGTGTTTAATAAATTCAAATTTACATTAAAAAGTATTTAAGCAAGTTCTGCTCAAGGCTCTTGAGTAAAAAGTGTTCACCATTAAATTGTTTTGCAAATATAGAAAAAGAGATATCCAGAAGAACAATAGTATTCTAATTGAAATTGAATTTGGTCAATGCCAACAGTCAAAAAGAGTAGAAAACTTTGGAAATTTTTTTCTAGCATTTTTATTAATAAAATATTTTCACGTACTAAATCTTTCCACTTAGAAACATGTTTTAAAAAATGAAAAAATATGGATAGGGGCCATGAAGATGATCTTCCCTTTTCTTCCCTCTCCCATTTTGAAAAGCAAAAACATAAAAAACTGCATCAAACCCAATACTGTTCTGTTATCTCTAACTAAACTTTTTGCTATAAGTTCTTTATTTTACCAGCTAAGCTGAAAGAATCTTCTATTCTCCATGTTTCCTCTGGTAGCATTTTATAAGTAAAAGACCAGAGAATAACTGTAGGAACTTCTCCACTGCCTGAATAGCCTTGCGATCCTTTGTGGCATTGTTCAGGAAAGGATTTCTCATCCGAGCTAGATTTTGACATTTGAGACCCCAAGCAGTAAATCCCATGGCCAGCCAGGAAGATAAAGGTGCCAGAGGTATTTCACAGCTGCATGTTGCCCACAGGGTATGGTAGCGGCCACAGAGCCTCACTCTTTCAGGTGGAACCCAGCACACCAAGAGAAGGACACACCAAGCAGAGGGACAACCCCTGTCAGCACACACAACACTGCCATGCTCTGGTGGTCTGCCCAGTCCAAAATATTGCCCACAAGGTGGATATTGCAGCCATAAGCAGATTTTTTTTTTCCTGCAAATATGAGATGTGTTGTTACCATAGGGGATGAAGGGCAGAGGGAGGGTGAATGGGAGTCTAAGACATGGCAAGCTGAAAGACTTGCGCTGGTGATATGAACCAACATATCTTCGTGGTGTTTCAGTGATGCCTGCTAAGATCACAAACTTCTATGCTTTTGTTTAGTATTAAGGCAATGATATGTTGCTAGCTTTCACCTTCAGTGAATTATAGCCTCTCCCACGTGCATCAGATCACCTGACCAGTGCAGGAAGTACAGAGCATACAGGGAAAGTATCTGCCACAGGCAGATACTTCAAGGAGTGTTTTATTTTCATACCTTTATGCTCCCATGTTCATAAAATTGAACCACAGCATAACTAAAATTGCATCTAAATGTTGGTGTTTAAGCACTCTGCTAGAACACTGGAAGTACAATTTACCTGCTTTGTGTTAACTTGGTGAAATCATAATAAACATCTCATGTTGGGGTAAAGATACCTAGTGGGAGATCTGTTGAAGTCAGAACTGGATGGAGGACTTCGGGCAGTCCTTTTTTCCTTTGGCCGTTTCCTGCACTGAATTTCAGCATATTAAAAAATTCCCTTGCCTGGCATCAAAAGCATTAGATCTTTGTGCAGATTTTCTTTCCAAAGGCTACAGCTTGTACCTTCCTAAGCACCAATCCTCAAAAAGCTTTTCTTCTGAAGGCAATTTAATTTTATCTAACACAAACCAGGAGCAACTTATTATGCCTTTAGCTCTTGAGTTGCCTCCCCACGTCCTGACTGTCAGTGCTTAAACCAAACTCAAGATTGACATACAGACAGCAATTTTGCCAACAGCTAGTCCCAGAACTATTCAAACCAGCATCTCTGTATCCACATTTTTACCTTCAGGGTGGATTTCCAATGCTAAAGAAAGTGTAGATCCTCAACAAGCATTCTTTTCTATCCTTATACTAAACCTTCTGTTTCTTAATCCTGCATCTTGCATGCAGATACCATTTACCATCTTCCCCTCCAACAAACAGTGAGTGGGTTTTTCGATATATATTTTTTATATTTGGGTTAATTTGAACAGTTCCACTTCCTGACAGTTGCAAGTAAAAAAGAAACAGCTTGTATGGTTAGACTCCTATTCCATTTCTGAACTGGAATTGATCTTCCTACTTAGTCTTGTTTGTAGTAAGCAAAGCACCTGCCTCTGGAGTACCCTGCTTCCACCTACCACTATAAACTAAAAGCCACTCTGTTTAAGTGGAGTAAACATTTTAGAATTTTTTAAAAAAGCCATTCTATCATACAAGGAAGAGTAAACATTAAAATCTCAATGTCTTTGACCTATGTGTTTACCTGTGTGTTTATATTTGTCTCACATTTGCTGGTATATCCATGGAGGAATAAGCACAAACAGAACTCCAGAGAAGTCTTGAAATGTCTTTGGTTTTGCTCTTGATACATATCCTTTCTCCGAATCCCTCTATTGGTAAAACTTGAAATTAATTTTAAGCATTCTGTTTGCTTCACCTCTGAATATAGTTTACTATATGTCTGATAGAGAATATCTACTTTTAGGTAAACCCTTATGGATGACCTCCAGGGACAGGGAGGGGAAACATCCATACTATCTATAAAGAACTCGGCTTCATCTTTTCTTAGTTATATATTTATCATTATATTGGGAATTTTCAGTATGTCAGGAAAAAGTACCTCATTAAAATGTCACTAAATAGAAAAATAAAAAATACTCCAACAGATTGAGGAAAAATCTCCCTTTCAAAAATAAATGAAGCACCTTATGTTTGTCAGGGAAATACTCTGTAGACATATTTCTCCCAAATTTATCAGAGTAAACCCAAGTATAAATCACATAATGTCACGCTGCTATGAAATCCAATGATGTTGTTGCTTACAGTTCAAACTAGGAGATCAGGCATAGGCCTGGATGAGTTTTTCCCCTAAGTTTTATTCAAGAGGAACAAGGTGCCATTTGTAAATTATTTACTAGTGTCTGAACTTCTCACCATGAACAGGAACTTAATAACCACAAAGAAATATGCAAATACATGGTAGAAAAACAATGGATGGCTTCAAAGAGTAGTGTTTAATTATCTAGATGGATTAGTAACTATTCCTCTTAGTCCAATATATACCAACATGCAGTGTAATTGTTCTAATTAATGTGATTAATTAGATACTACGGTGGGACATAGCAAAATTGTAGATTATATCAGATTCCTTTATCAATTCCAAAGTTAATTCCTTTAGATAATGTAGCTGGTAATGTTATGGCGATTTTTTGCAGGAAAGTTCAACACTTGCCAGGTAATGTTGGTGGTCTCCTATTTTCTTAAATAATTTCCTGAAAAAAAATGGCATTATCATATCCTTAGTATGATTGTCTTGAATGTATTACACTGCTGAGGAATGGTAGGCTGAATTGTGTAATTTCTGAATTGCTGTTTGGGTCTGCTTTCAAATACTGGTTGCCGAAAGAGTCACAGAGAATTCTGGATGGTGACCAAAAAGAACTTAAATAGCATGAGATATGCAATTTGATGGTTACTAACATTTACCATACTTTTTGGTTATAGCAACATTAGTATCCAGTGAGTGATCCAAAGTGATTGCTAATTGCTGTAATTAATCAAACGTCATTCAGCACTGAGGAGTTATTGACGTCATGTACACACACACACACACACACACACACAAAAGGAAATCCCTTACCCGAGAGATACCAGCAAGAGTGCAGAAAATGCTATTTCTTTTTTTCTTCAGAAAAAAAGAATGTTACTTTCCCCTTTGTTTACTGCAAAGGGAAGGTTCCTTGTGCTCTGAGACCAATCCCATGACAGTGGAAAAATTTGCACTTTGGCTTTGAATAGCAGTCCCTAAATCAAAATGCTTCAAGAAAATGCTGAAGAAAATGCCCAACTTGACGGGGAATATGGCAGCCAGGTATTTTGTCTGCTCATAATTGTTGCAACACATAAAAGACCTGTAGGTTTTATGCAAGA
Organism: Empidonax traillii; assembly: GCF_003031625.1. Classification (NCBI taxonomy): domain Eukaryota; kingdom Metazoa; phylum Chordata; class Aves; order Passeriformes; family Tyrannidae; genus Empidonax; species Empidonax traillii. The sequence continues at coordinate 588,815 of NW_020955561.1, read as the reverse complement.
GTACAAACTGACAACTGGGCTAACAGGTGCTGTTTAGTTAATATAGGAAATGGAAGTGAAAACCTTATGTCAGGTCAAATCATTAATATTGTTGGTATCACAAGTAACATGAATATATGAATAATGTTGAGAAGTTCTTCCCCTACTTATTCACTTGCTTTCAAGGTTACGGATGTGTGAAACTGCTACTGAAGCTAAATGCATTTTTGGTTGTTAAGAGAAGAGTTTACAGCTACTGCAGAAAAAGCTTAGCAATCTTTGCTGACTTTTTTCTCTACTATTGCTAGGTGTATGCTGCTTTTGCACTGGCTCTGCAATCATTCAAGAGCTAGCAGGAGTATTTGTAGAATATTTTAAATTCCTTCTGGATATTACTAGGACTGTTTCAATACAGTGGAATAAAAAAGCAGGAGCATCTCATATGTATTCAGGGACAAAAACCCACTTTATGTGATAATTGAACACTCCTTAATACTTTGACCCAAAAAGTCTTAAGACCCTCCCATTAAGTAAATTGTTGTTGTCCAGACTGTAAAGTTAACGACACTGACAGTAGGGATCAGATATACTGGAGGGAAGAGAACAGAGACAGACATTTATGTCAATTAATACCATAAAGTCCAGCAGCCACCTTTGAGACTCTGTGACTGAACAGGTATAATCAAACAGGCATACACTGACTATGAATGGGAATGGTAAGACAATTGTGCAATTAAATAGTTCTTATCATCTACTCAGGCGGAAGGGACAAGCACAAGCAAGAGAAGCAAAGCATATGTGTTGGGAACATGCAGTATGCATCTGAGTGCTTTTTAGTTGATCACTGCAAGCCTTTGGTGGCCATATCCAACTAATGCCTCATTAGATGCAAGCACAGCAGTATATCATAAACTTTTATTTCATGTGACCCTTCAATGCCAGTACCTTTCCTCGGGAGTTGGACTTCAGTGATCCTTTTGGATCCCTTCCAGTTCAGGATGTTCTGTGATTCTATGAGATGAATCTTTCTCAAAACAGACTTAGACAGCTACAGAAAAAACAAACAAACAAACAAACAAAACAAAACACCAAAAAACACATAACCTAGTCCTATAAACAGCTCCATTTGGCTTCTCTGGAATCTTCTTTTATTCTTAGTGTCATTATCAGGTTGCTTGCACTATCCTTCTGCAGAAAGAAGCTCATTTAAACTCATATAAAGCTCATATAAAACCTGGAATGGCAGGTCAGAACTGACCAGTTTGTATCTTGTTTGGCTCGTTTTCAACCTTTGCCCAGGGCAAACACCTAATCTCAGTGTAATGGGAAACTGGCTTCTTTGTTTTCTTTCTTGGCCAAAAGTAGAAAGAAAACAGGGTATTTGGCATAGAACAAAACATTTGACACTACATAAATTTCTCATTATTGTGGATTTTGGAATATTAAAATAAGGAATTAGACTCTCTGCTTTCCTCTATTCTCTTACATAACTAAGCACTGGGGTAGAAGATAAAGTTTTGTAAATGTTACTTAGTAAAACTTTTCAGTTATTTGTTATTACATATCAGTAAATTGTTCCAGCTTATTAATTAGTTCAAAAATACAAGGTGAGAGAGATGACATACAGTGTATGCGAATCACTACAGAGTGTCACTTGGACTCTGAGTATTTGTTGTTTGAAGATGCTGTCAAACAGCACAAAACGATTTCATTCTATAGCTGGAATTTAAACATTAGTCTACTAAATACTCTTGCAACATCTTAATTTACCTTTACTGCCCCTGGTCATGATCTTATCTGCAGTATACGCTAACAATGTATCACTCCAGGAGCATCTTCAGATTCAACATTTTGAAGTTGTTTTCATTCTTCCCATCTTGTCAAGAGACGGAATTAAAAAAAATCATTTTTACAAGTATTTTTGATTTTGTCAGCAAATGGCAACAGACACGGATGAAGAAGATTCCTAAGTGCTTCGAATGTGTACATACAGATACATAGCAAAGTCATTTAATATGACTGCATCAACTTTTGGGCATAGGTAACGTACTGTCAAACTGCTCTGTGAACATGCAGGATCTCTTCCATGCATTTCATCTGCTGTGTTTTTCCATTACACATTGCAAATACAGTATTTTCAAAATCTCAGCTAAGTGCAATGTCTTCCTGGTAAACTTGACCACTTAACTTGGGAATAGTGTACTTTTGGGCATGATTTTCTTTGAAATTATCATAAATTGAGTCAATAACTTGCAATTATTTTTAGCTTTGAAACAGAGCCAAAGTAACACTGTGCTAATCAGTTCAGTCTTTCTAGTTACCTCACAGGGCATGAGGAAAAGACTACTGCAGCCTCTATTTCTAGCTCACTCTCTGTGTTTTGGGACTGTGGAAGTGAGTCAAGGCTAACCTCTGCCCAAACACTCATTATTTGCTTCTGATCTGCATTATTGAGAAGTCTTTTTTGTTGCTGTGATGGGACACAATCCTGCTTCTGACTAACGCACTTATTTCTGGCTCTCACCAACCTGTTCCTTTATTGTCACCACAAGTACCCCACTGCAGAGATCTTGTAGGCATAGTCCCTCTCTCTTGGAAAGTTTTCACCTGGCCAGAAGCACAGAAACCAGGAAAAGCAGCAGATATACATCATTTAACTCAGGCACCTCTCCTAAAAAAAAAAAATAGCCCCACAGTGCACTGAGTGAACATACAGTAAAATGTGGACAAGGAACTAGAACAAGTGCTTTCTCTGTCACAGTGTCCATCTATCTGGTGTGATCAGTAAAAGTAGGGCCTTTTCTTGCGGATTCCGTGGCACAGCTGACACTAGTTTATTTTACATGTCTGTGTAAAATGAGACATGTGACTGTAGAATAATGCAAGTCTTATTTACAGTTCTTTTTATTGGTACATTTTTGTGGATAACATTAACACTTTAAATGATCAAAGCATATATTATATCCTGCATTTTCATGTGAGGTGCAGTCATCACTCTAAAATACATTCTAACATGATGCGATCTGAAGGACATCAAATCTAAGAGGAACACAAACACCGGTGCTGTCTGTGTTCATGTGAATGTTTCCCATATCTGCTTGTGGACTGCATGGCTGGCTGTGTATGTGTGCATATATATGTTGTATATGTGGGTGGTCTGTGTCCATGTGCTTACTGCAGATACGTCATAAGCCTTCTTACAGATTGGACCTACGGCCATGGAGTTGCAGCAGCCTTACCTCTCTTAGGCTGTTGGATACAGCAAGATGTACTTCCTCTTAAGAAAATACTCATCATAAGTATTGCCTGCTTGATTCAAGCCATTCAATTATTTAAGGCAAAAGATGTCTGAATATATTTTCATTTATTGAGAGCAATTTGAAAATAAAATTTTAAACCAGGAATGTATCTCTGTATTTCAGTAATCTCAGTTACTAAAGTATAATACATTCTAAAATTTGTCTGTTTGCCATGAATGAAAATGTATATTTAAATTTTAAGTACTGTTATTGAGATATGGTAAAAGTATCTTGAATGTGGTATTTCAGTTTTGACTAAATTATTAGTTCTAGGAGTTCAGTTGAGTAAGGCACTGTCATTCATTTTGTTCTACATATCTTAAGGATTCTCATTTGATCTGCAAAGTCTTCCTTCCTTCTGTTTTTTTCTTTGGTAATGTGACATTTTAGTCTGAACAGATCAGAATGTCATCAGGCATAATCATTACATATTCATAACTTTTACTTTTTCCAGCATAGGATATGACCCATTCTAATTTTTTTTTTTTTTTTGAGTGTCTGATAATCTAAATTGTTTTCACAAGAAAGTTAAAAAGTTGGTTTAAAAATGTGAATACATTAAAAATACTTGAAAATAATATTAAATAATATAATACTCAATAATATGGAAGAACTGAATGATATCTAACATGTACTCCTAGTTTACTCAGACCCAAGAAATCAGATGGAATACTGCAGCCCTCTTATCCTCTACGGCAATGCATGGTTCCCTAGGCTTTGGTAAGTTAAGCATCCATACTGTCATGCTCAGCAGGATGCTTATATTCATAAGCTCCTGCGTTTGGGTGGACAATGGTTGAGATACAAATATGGGAGGGCCTGGCATACTGATTACATTGCACCCCTGCAAACCTGCCCAGGCAAGTGCCACGTGCTGACAATGGTGGAAACCACTGGATGGCTGGAGATGCACCCTGTGCCTCACAGCACTGCCCAGAACACCATCTTGGGCCTTGAAAAGCAAGTTCTGTGGCAACATGGCACACTAGAAGGAATTGAATTGACAACAGGGCTCATTTCAAAAATAGACACCTGGGCTAGAAAGCACAGTATTGAGTGGGTGTATCATATCCCCTGTCATGCATCTGGGAAGGCTGAACAATACAATGGACTGTTAAAAACCATATTGAAAGCAATGGTTAGATGTACCTTCAAACATTGGAATTCACCTTTAGTGAAGGCCACATGGTAAATTAGCACCAGAAGCTCTACCAAATGAACTGGCCCTGCCCAATTGAAATTTCCATGCACTATAGAAGAGGATAAAGTCCCCATGGTGCATATGAGAAGTGTGTTAGGGAAGACAGTCTGGATTAGTCCTGCCTCAAGCAAAGGCAGACTCATCTGTGGGATTGTTTTTGCTCAAGGACCTGGACGCACTTGGTGGCTAATGCAGAGGGGTGCTGAAACACGATGTGTACCTCAAGGAGATTTGATTTTTGGGTGAGAACAATCTGTAATGTTGCATTGTATATATAATATCAGTTACTGAATGACACTGCCACTGTATGCCATAACGACCGTGGACAACGAGGATGGACTGTCATGACACCATTCATAAGCTTGTGATGCAGCTTGCAACCAGCCAACAGCACACTAGCTCTCCTGCCCTGGAAGACATCTATGAAAAAAGATGATATTTTTTCTCAGTTTACATATAAGTACCAAGGTCTGAAGGATGCTCAGATAGTCAGCATAATATTTCTAAAATATTTGTCCTCTTTTAAAAATTAGAAATTTCTAATAAAATCTTCCCGAACAAAGTATAGCCCTTCGTTTTGCATTTTATAGTATTACAATATTTAAAAATTATTTTCAAAGGTTTCTTGAAATGTTTAGTTAGTGCAATTGTATCTGTCTATCTTTGCAGACAGAGATAGAGGGAGAAAGGGGGAGGATTGAGAGAGAGAGGAAGATATATAGTTGGGTACATAAAGGGACAGATTCAATCTTGATTACTGCTGATGTAAACATGTAGCACATTAACTGAAGTCAGCATGGAATCTCTCATCTGACACCTGGGAAAAGAGAACAGAATGTTACCCTTAAAATTTAAAAAAAAACATTGTAGGAGTTATTGGACCAATTAACATTCTCAAATGCAGTATTTTTCCCCACACATCTATCAGGTCTGCCATCTAGTGAACTGGTCAACTGTTAATTTAAACACCAAACACTCAATAATACTTAGCATAAACAGATGTGGAGTGATAGGATTATCATTAAAATGTGAAATCCCAAAATAGTTTTGTATTTATAAACAGACTTGGAGAAATCTTGGTCATATTGTTAGCAATAAGATGTACATGTTTAGTGGCAGCCTGAGAGACGTATATTGTTTTGATTTTGCATGTATATGAAGTTGTTTGAGAAAATTTTGTATATCCATGTCCAAAATATGCATTTTAGGCTGGATCCGTATCTTCTTCCTCTGGCACACACTAGCTTATGAAGACCTGGGTTCTGCAAACACATTTGTGCTTAATTTTGCCTACGTAAATAACATTATTAACCACAAAAACCATAAACATACAAATACAATGGTTTTGAACATGCTTATATTTCATCTAGTGTAACACAGATACAAGACTGACTGAAATATCACTTACCTTATTGTACTAGCTTCATTAATAATATATTTAGAGTCAACAATACCTTGTACTATCTTATGTATTTATATATACATGTATATATCAAGTAATAGGACCAGAAAAATTATTGTAATCAACAACATGAAATAAATTATGTTATTTTTAATATTGTCATCATACTTGGAAAATCCAGGACAGCACATTATTTTCTTCTAATTGCATTTCCTAAATGCAAGAGTTGTAACAAAACAACAGATGCTAGGCATCGCTAGAGATGTGAATCTTTGATTTGTTTTTATAACTGCTCTGACATTTAGGCTGTGGACTTTAGGAGGAGATTCCAAGGCAAATTTTTCATCATCATCTGACTCATTTTTGCCTGAAGGAAATACTGATTAAAAAAAAAAAAAAAGAGATAAATAGGGAGAAGCAGAAGATTATTGTTAGTCAAAATTTCCTCAGGTTATTGTGCTTCGTTTATCATGAAATTTCTGAACACTAACTTTCACTAAGCATTACACATTTTCTTACACTCGCACACTGCATTTATCTTGATTTGTGTTTGTGGCTGTACACAAAGGTTCAAACAGTCATTATAAATCATTTCACTTGTCTAAATTTGCCCTTATGGGGAAATTACATGTTCTCTGGCAGACAGTAGCAACTAATAGAAGAAGGCAGCAAAGAAGATGTGCAAAAAAATCTCCAGCAAATCACAAGCAAAATGTCATTGCGTTTAATTACTCTCTCCAGCAATATAAGAACATGATGGAGCCTGCATGTAGTGATAAATATAGCATGTGATTAGTACTGAATGTAAAGGCATGCACTGCCAAGGGGAAAGTGCTCATCTTCCATAATAAATTCACTACTAGATTTTGAAACATACCGTAGACCTTGTGTTCTGAAGGCCCCAAAACAAGGATCAGGATCAGCTTTTCCTTCCAGGTTATACTTTGATTTATTTATTTTTTTTTAAATAATTTCTCTTGCTTGATCTTCAGTAACTCACTTTCTTATATAGATGCTTTCCAATGGAGCATAACAAAAGTATTCACCTTTCTCTGAAGTTGCCAGATCAGTTTACCCAAGGGTGTGAAGTATAAAATTTTCTTTGAAGTTAGATTTTTAAATTATAATGATTTCGTACTCAATGGTAGACATTTATAAAATACAGCAGTGTTGCTAAATCAGTGCTTATCACAAATATATAAGTTGAAAGTTAGAAATTTTCCGCTTTTTAGAGGAAGAAAGATCTGAAATGGAAAGAAACAGAACTCAGAGGTCTGTCCAAATCTAGCTTACTGACTGTGCCCAAAAGCTTGTATACGACCAGGTGCTCATACGTTCCTTCATGGCTGTGGCATGAACATGGCTTGAGTCTTCAGATATCTGCAGTGTGAACATAATAATTTAAGAAATACAAAATGTAGTCTTTCAGATGCAGAAACTGCTTCATTTACTGATCAACAGGGAATCTTTAGGCGAAGTGGATGTGATTACTAATAGATAAGCTGTGTTTAATTTTTGAATTAATGTCAGTGTTTTCTTAAGCCTTACAAAATAAGAAAATACTAAAAAGAAGGTTTTCTTGGAGTTTTGAGTAAAAAGGCTACAGAATAATTTCTAAGGACCACAGGAAAGTAAGGTTTATACATGCACTACATACAGGTTCAGAGATTAAAGGATTAAAATGTCATCACAGACTTGATACTTTGATTTATTGCCATATAGTGTAAAGCTGACAGTCAGAGAACAAAAACTGTTTACTGCAGGGTTATGTAGCATAATATTTAATTTGAAATGGAATTAAGAAGCTGGTGTACAGTGATTCTAGAGTTTAAAATCCGGTTTAGGGCTCAAGGTACTACAGGTTGCATTCTGCAGAGCCATAAATATTTCAGTAAAAGCCAACAATTATGAGACCAATTATGTTATGTACATGTCTTATACTGAATGAAGTGACTGGCGTATATGTAGGGAGAACAGCTAGAGGTGCAGGATTTGTGTTAAATTCTCTGGTGGAGAGAGGTACCTGCACTGAGATTATGTGTAGGGTTGGATTAGGTCTTGCAGCAGCATAGATCCCTTTTTTGCTGGAAAGAAAGCCTGTCTTTAAAAATAGACCTGCCAGGTCTGCCCACACCAGCTTGAAACTATTTCTTCCTACTGAATGATTCCTGTTTAGTCTTAATCTTGTGATCTTTCAGGGTCCTGCAACAAGCTTAGCTCTTCTGCCTTTGTTGTCATGTTTTCAGTAGATTTGAGAGGGCAGATCTACATGTGTTCTGGTTTGGTTCAATGTTTAGTAAGCTTTTAAAGCACATGTCCCACCTGAGCCCACTTATATTTTAGCTCATACTGTCAAGCTACCTCAGGGTGCCTGAGCTGGATTCTTCTCTGCAAAATCTACATAGCAGATATGCACCAGGATCTCACCCAGTGCACTCTGACTGCAAATGGACATTCAGTCCCTGCAGCCAAGCTAGACCTACCCTATGAAACAAAATAAAACAACAAAAATTGATGCATACATACTGTGGATGTCAGGTTTGCAGCACAGGTTATTTTACTGCACAAAGCTGCTCCCATCTGTTTGCACTGCTGCACAGGTTTTGCAGTGCAGGTCATACAGGTGGAGCCACACTGGACCAGGGATGCCTGTTCTTTTACTTGGAAATCCCAGGGATACCAGCTGAAGTAAAGTAACTAGAGACCCAGCTGCATGGAACTAGACTAGAAAAGAGTCCCTGGCGTCCTATGGAGGTAACTCCATATGCAGGACACATGGATTGACAGGGTAATGGGGTAGACATTCCTGAAGTTATCTGGTTGTACCCAAGGAATTTAATTTGGGGTTGAAAAGAACATCTGTTAGAAGCTAAGATACAAGTTTTTGGGTAGTGAATAAGTTTCACTGGGCAAAAGCAGTTTGAAATGTTTAGTTTTTGTAAATCTATAAATGGAAGTTCAGCAGCCAGGGTGTGCCATAGGGAAGGCACCATATATCTGAAAAGTTGAGGGACAAATTTAAAAGAACAAAGGAGAAAAAATGATCCATGAAGCTCATGATCTGCTGTAATCTGCGCTAAACAATGCACCCTGTGCTCGTCAGTGATATAAAGCCTACTCTTTCATCTAGTTAGTGGCAATCTATTTAGTTAATATCTGTTTTTTCCAAATTAAACCCCCATCATTCCATCATCTGTCAGCATGTTGTCTTCAAATATGAAAAATCTATTATTTCTTGTCATGGTTAACTAAACACTGCATGGTTTTTAGGGATGTATGCACAAAAGTTGCTGCTAGGTTGTTAGATGGCTGAGGTGGCATTGCAGTAACAATAAAAATCCTATCGCTGTTGTTGGATTTAGACTTCTAAGTCTAATTTTAAATTGTTTGAGTTAATCCTCCACATTCTAGAGACAGTCTGGGCAAGTTTAGCCAGTCTGCCTCACCACAATCTTCACCATAGGCTGCAGGAGACTCTGCTCCTCTACCTGGAGCACCTCCTTCTGTACTGACCTTTGTGTCTGCTCAGTTGCTTCTCTCAGTTATTCTCATTCCACTCTCTTGGCTGCAGGTACCATTTCACCATTTTGGGTTTTTTTAATTTCTCTTGATAAATTAATTATCCCAGAGGTGCTACCACTGTATCTTGGCTTCGGCTGGTTGTCGGTCCATCTTGGAGCTGTCTGATACTGGCTCTGGCGGACATGAAGGAAGCTTCTGGCAGCTTCTCACAGAACCCACCTCTGCAGCCCCTCATACGGCCAAAATCTTGCCAAGCTATCCCAATACACATGTGTGTAAAATACTGACTAATTTTCTCTCCTGTTTATCTCAAGAGTGACAAGCCAAAATGTGGAGCCCATACAGGTAAGAACTCCTCCTTGCAGTTAAGATCGAAGATACCAGAATGGTTATTCCACATCCTTTGGGAATTTTGACTGTACCTTTCTGTCATGCCATCAGTCTCATCTCTGGGGACTTGAAGTAGAATCAAAGCCAGAGAGGCCTACATACTCCCTTTTCCTTGTATGTGACCTGCAGGAACTGGACCTCTTATATATTTTTTTGGAATTTAGACTGTTTTTTTTCCACATGAAGACCTTCCAAAAACAGAGCAGAAATTAGTTTCACTGCTATGAAATAAACAGAAGCTAACTAAGCCAAACCTCAAATGTTGTTACCCCTTTCTTAAAATGAAAGACACAATCTATTTGAATAGATTGTATTCAAGATATAAAGTAATAAATGCATTTGCTGATCCAGACAAACAAGTACTCTAGAAATAAATAGAGGAAATGATCTTTAATGTTGGTATTTGTTTGTTTGCTTTTGTTCTCTTTTCTTGTTTAAAATGTTTGGTCAAGAATTTCAATATAAAACTCAGAACTAAATTCTGTATCTCAAAAGGACATGTACAGCTCTTTACCTGAAAACAAAATGGATTAATTTACAAAATGAAATCTCTCAGCATTTGTTCAAAACTTTTCCAGTAAAGTTCTTTTAAGAAATTGTTGATAGCAGAGGGCACAAACTGTTTGAACTCTGTCTGAAGAGGTTCAAGAAAGAATCATATCTTTAAATCTCTTTTGCTAGCATTTAAGGTCTAACCTACAGACTGGTAATAATAATTGATTTCTAAAGGCTTCTCAGAAATGGTTTTGAAAATAAAAATTTCTGAAATCCATTTAAACTGAGAGTGTTTACGTAATGAGTTTACGAGTTACCAGTCTTTGAAGATGAGTTTGAGTTCTTATTCTCCAGAGTTGTACAAGATCTATCATTAAAAAAGAAATGAAAACACCTCAGAAGCCTACTATTCATCTTAAAAAAATTTTCCTTTATTTTAGGAATAAAATACTAATAACATGCTTGTGCATCCTGTTTAGTCTCCTGGAACTTTGAACTTAGAAATTACATACTTAAGGAAATTTGAAAAGTAACTATATTTACCTAGATTAGAAATATGTCGATAGATAAAGAAGAAAAAATTACAGAGGTGCATTATAAAAAATTCCTATTAATTTCTTGCTTTTATGTGCATATCTTTTGTCTTTCAGTCAAACCACTTTGTCCCTCTTTATTTTTAAGACTATGTTTTTGTAGATATTTCCCAGATAAATGGTTGGAGGTGTGTGGTATGTCAGTGAAAGTTAATTCCTCAAAATGAATGTAGTTTCAGAAGTTTTCAGACTGTTGTGAGGGACAGTTTGCAGGCATATGTCTATTAAAGTTAAAATGATAGCCGTTAAAGGAAGTGACGTCTAGAGCAGTGAGAGAGGTAATAACAGCGCAGACACATCAAGGTGGATAGATATGCAGACAAAAGAATTGATGCTGCAGATGTCGTACCCTCATGCACATTCCAAATGGCTTTTTTTCAGATTAACCCTAGTTCGGTCCCTTAGACAGAGTGACTGAAGCTGGAGAGTATTAGATACATTCCTGGAGCACGTTTAGGTTCATCTTAAGGAATTCCAGTGCCATGAGACCACTCCACAATATGAGTTAACTGTCTTTGCTGTAAGTAGGGACATTTGGGAGATTTGCTGAAAAAGCATGTGCCTGACCACACTGAAGAGCTACAACTACAGTACAGTATACATCCTGCAGTACTATATTATATCAACTCCTCGTTCCACTAATTTTCAGTGTAAATGCCCCCTCCCCAAGCACAGTATTAAAAAAAGGTACATTGCCCTCTCTTTTTCTGTGAGGAAAAACTTGCAATGAGGAAAGTATTAAATGCAATTCTGCATTGCCCAGCATTAAAAAATCACAAGTTAAACCTCTGGAGACTGTATTAATATTCAGCTGATTAAAAAATAATTACAGGGGTGGAATGGCAGAAGTGTCACTGATCTTATTGTAATTAATTCTGTCGAGTTCATATTATGAATTTTCCCTTATTGATCTCATAGATAAAAATAAGAAAAACTCGAAATCTCATTCAGTAATAGGCTTTTAAGCATCTAGGGATTGTATTGGAAAACACCAAACACTATTATTTTTATTATTATTAACTTATGAAAAATTGACTTTTGTGTTTCTGATGACTTTAGTACTATCACTGATTAGTTTTTTAGTCTATTTCTTAGAAAAATGCTGAAGACACTAAACAATTAACATTGGACTATCACATATGGCTTTTAAACCTTCAGCTACTTGAGGTATTGAACTGTATATGTAAGATTTCAGGTGGAAATCATTACATATTTTTATTTACATGAGAAAAATCTCACATTTGCTATAAAGCTGATTTATGGTCTTGGAAGTTGTGTGAAGACGGAAAAAGAGGGTAGCGTGTTGTGATTCAAGCATGTGAATTATATGAAAAGCAATGCTTGAACACCATTATTAGTGTTGCTACATGGGTTGAAAACAGAACATGGATGTCTATTTTCAAGTATTTAATAAGAGAGCACAGTAAATAATTTATCACTGTCTGTTCAAATCCCTTGCAACTATATTTAGCAAAACGCTTTACATCTTGACAGTACTCTTCAAAGGTTGAGCTACACCTTTGTGTAGACATCCATATTTACCTATCATACATGGCAGTCTGTCAGGTTGTTTTCTGTCATTATCTTTGATCTTTGACTATTTGATTCCAGGATGACACAGTGTCTATTGAATTACAAGAAGAGCTTTTCATTCCTGCAAAGAACATGACTTAGATAACTCATATGGACTTTTCCTGGAATTCCTTGTTGGTGTCTGGACAAATCAAGAGTATAAATCCCAGTGCAAGACTTCTTCTGTCAGATCAATCAGCATCTTTTTCCAGTTCCTTAGATTTCTCAGCTGTGCAATGGACAGATCATTCTTATGGCTGTCTGAGAGCTGGGTATCTTATGTTATGATTATAATCTTTCTAAATCCATGGGGTAATAATAACAGCAATAGCAACAAAAGTAAATATAGAGTATAGATATTACTATATTTATTTATTATACAGAGCACAGAGGTTATTATATTTATTATAAAATATAGATTTTATTATTTTTTCTCTGTTTCACTCCACCCCAAGAAACAAGTTTTTAGCTAAACTAGATCAACCGATATTATGGTTTAATCTCATCCAGCAACTAAGTCCCACAGAGCTGTTCACTCATTGTATCTGAGTGGGGTGGGGGACAGAATTGGAAGGGTGAAAAGGAGAAAACTCGTGGTTTGACACAAAGACAGCTCAATAGGGAAAGCAAAAGCCATGCACACAGGTAAAGCAAAACAAGGAATTCATTCACCACTTCCCATGGGCAGGCAGTTGTTCAGCCATCTTCAGGAAAAGCCAGGCTCCACTGCATGTAACTGTGACCTGGGAACACAAATGCCAACACGCTAAATGACTCCCCATTTGAACATGACATCATATGGTATGGTTTATCCCTTGAGTCATCTGGAGTAAGTGCACAGTCCTGGCTGTGTCCCCTCCTGACTTCTTGCGGACATCCAGTCTCCTTACCAATGGTGAGGTGTGAGGAGCAGAGAAGGCCTTGGCTCTGTATAAGCAGTTCTCAGCAGTAACTAAAAACATCCCTCTGTTATCAACATTGTTTTCAGGAAAAAAAAAAAAGAAAAGAAAAAAAAAGTCCAAATCACAGCCCCATACCACCTACTATGAAGAAAAGTAACTCTATTCCAGCCAAAACCAGTACACACAACCCAGCTTCTACAAACCCAGCACTGTAACAGCTACTGAGAAGAAATTAACTTTATCCTCACTAAAACCAGGAGAAAGCAATAGGGTCTAGTGCCCAGTGTAATTATATTCCGTTGCAATGAAGAAAGAATGTATGATATAAAAGTTTAAAATATTTTCCCTCAGTTGGTAACAAATACAACATTGCAAACTAAGTTCATGAATACTCAGAGGATCAGCAATGTTAAGTGCAATATGTCACTTTTACAGAAAGACTTTAAATTCAATACTCACCAATTTCTATACTAAAGAGAGTAAAGTGTTTATTGTTAATCCAGTGGTAATAAATGGCTGGTTTAGAATAAGAAATGAGATGCAACACTATACTTTCATCTCCTTATTTTTGAGATTAAATTGGACACCATGAAAAAGTTGTTTTCTGTTATCATTGTGTTACTATTTTCTCTAAACTTTAGGGCATTTAGGGAAAACATGGTGGCAGGGGAACCCAGCAAAAAACACAAAGCTGGTTTGCTGCTTTGCTCTTCTGATACATCCATGGATGTTAACAATAAGAGCATTATGAAAGATGTCCTTTTGGTATTCCTTCTACTATTCTGAACACAATCTATCTAATATTACTTAATTTACTGCGTGCTAATATGTTGACGAACGTGCGTAGTTTAATGAAATAGCATAATTTAATGAAATGCAAAACATCTTGAAACTTTTAATTAATTCATAAATTAGTCCGAGATTTATCAGCTAGAAAAATTCCTCATTACTTTATTCTTCCTGACATAACATGTAAGACCAGCTTCTTCAGTTCTTCATTTATATGCATATGTCTTTTCTTATATGTGAATGGTAACAAATTCTAAGGCTGATATTGCTACTTTCACCAAATCATTTCTCCAGCAGGACAAACAGCAGGACAAGCAGAAAATTATATACATTTTTCTACATCACACTTGTTAGCATGTTAATGATTTGAAGAAGCTGTCAGAGTTACCAGCAACTCAGCTTGCTAATGATTTCTTGTACCTGAGCTTTGACAAAAGGGATAAGCAGACAAGCTGAAACTCCAGTTTCCAAGGAGACCATCTTGGAAACATGTAAGAAATACTTAAGTAGGTACAACATGTTTTCAAGAACTAGAGATTTTTTTCCTCACACGGTGACATTTATAAGCTATGTTGAAGAGGAATCTGTGCCCTCTAGGCTCCATTCTGAAGCTGAGGTCTTTTACATTAGTGTGGCTTGCAAGCCTAAAGGCTTGAGCAATGGAATGAGTTCCCTGGACTGCAGTGGTATGTTTCAGATGGTTATCAGTCACAGGCGCTGAGCAGAACTGTGTTCTCTGGATACTTATCTATCTGGCTAACTCTCTGTCTAGCTATCTGTGTGTTTATTTTCCTCTTTTTATTTAGGGCCACAAGAAAATATGTCTTCTTCATTTAAATTAACTTCTGTGAAACAATCTGTGCTAAGCTATACTGTGCATCAAAACAGAACCAAACTGTAGACGGTTTTTGGAAAAACATTTGATGATACTTGAGAAAAACAGCCCTTAGGATTATCTTTTCTCAACTCAAAATGTTGCACAGAGGGAGTTTTCTTAGAGTACTAGATCCTGCTTTACCATTCCCCTGTTGTCATGAACATCTGTTGTTTCCTTCTAGCATTCTTTACAGCTGATGTTGCCAATCATATAGTCTGCGATGAAAACTTCCTGAACTATTACACACACTTTTTCCAACTTTTGCCATGCTCAAGGGAAACATGAAGAGGGGTAGAGCATATTTCCTTCCAATTACTCAATGAATAAAAAAAAAAAATGGTGAAGGATTGATATAATTAATTCACTTTTAAACAGCTGTATTGGCAGTGAGATAGGTGTCTCTGCAGAGCAGATCTCTGTGCTCACAAAGCTTAGTTCTTATAAGCAATTTACAGTATTTACTTTCCCAATATGTAAATATTACAAGAAGTAAATTGATGAAACCTTTCTTTACTAGAGTTAGACAGAGATTTCTTCATTTTTGATCCTGAATGCTGAAAACAACTAGGGTTAAACAGTAACTAAGGAACATGCAACCACTAGCTCATTGTTGCCCATGGGATGGGGAGAAGAACTGAAAAAAAGTAAAAGTCACAGTTTGCAATAAGAACAGTTTATTAATTGAAATGAAGTTAATACTAAGAATAATAATGACAATGATTATGATAATGAAAAGGAGAGAGGGTGTAATAAACCCCAAGAAATTAAAGTAATACACAATGCAATCACTCACCACCTGGTGAATGATGCCCAGGCTGTCCCCGAGAAGTGATTGGAATATCCCTGCCAATCTCCTCCCATTTATATGCTGAGAGTGATGTTCTGTGTTATGGAACACCCCTTTGGCCGGTTTGGGTCATCTGTCCTGGCCATGCTCTCTCACGACTTCTTGTGCACCTGTTCATGGACAGAGCATGGGATATTAAACCATCCTTGACTTAGCATAAACACTACTTAGCGAAAG
Source organism: Empidonax traillii (assembly GCF_003031625.1). NCBI lineage: Eukaryota > Metazoa > Chordata > Aves > Passeriformes > Tyrannidae > Empidonax > Empidonax traillii. The sequence goes on along the minus strand of NW_020955561.1, from coordinate 572,770 downwards.
CTACAGCATTAGTGTGTTATTATAATTATTCTTTTACTAAACCCAAAACACAGCCCTTTATCAGCTACTAAGATTAAAATTAACCCTATCCCAGCTGAAACCAGGACAACAATCAAAAGGCTCTGACAACAGGCAAAAACCCCACCTTGAACAACAAAAAACAACAAACCCAGAAAATGCCACTGATCACAGAAACTCTTTCTGCTGAAGCAGGAAAAAAGACTGCCTACTGTTTAAGATTATTCACTTCACAGAGCAAAACTCACAAAGCAAACACCCACTTCTCAATTATCATCACTTTATAGGGAAAGTATTTCCTTTCTCAGTAGATATTTTATTTGAAAGATTCATTACAGCAATTGAAAAAGCATTTAATTTTAATACATTCCAAATGTAAGTGCAGATGGAATAGCATTCAAAGATCATTGTGATTAATAGGTGAAAAAGTGTATATTTTAGCAAAATATAGAATTAAACAGGTCTACATTAAGCACTTAGTTGGATGTGTTAGTTAGGGTTGTCTAGGCAATGGAAGATCAGTTCCACAAAGAAAGCAAACTGGAAAAAAGAAGACCTAAAAACTGGGACTTGCTGGAGCTCAACTACTCATGAATAACAGTAAAATAGTAGCCAGAATATCTGTGATTTTTCACCAGAGAAAAATATTAATTTATCCTTAAACATCTCTTTGTATCACACAGCAATTGTAAAAAAAGGTTTATCAGGGTTTGCAATCCATCCAGTACAAATCTTTCTTAGCACTTTTAAATGCAAAAAAATCAATATGGAAAATACTTTCATAATTATAGTGTCACTGATAGTGAGATTCAGTCTGCAAATGAGTCATGTAAACTTAGGTGTCTCTATCCATAGGTGCCATATATGGGGTAGGAATCTTTTGCTGCAGTTCATACGGTCATTTGGGTTCAAAGGCTTAATTTAACTGTTCGCCTACATGCTTTTTACCAGAACTGGAGAAATCTTACCCTTCAGTTGCAGCTCCAGAAGGGCAGATGTCTCCCAGAGATTGTGTCCTAACTGGTAGTGCCATAAAAATATCTCATATACCTTTAGATAACCCTAGAGCTTGAAGGTATAAAGTATCGGGAACCATTCAGCTGAGCAATCACTTGGTAATAGGACTCAGCTGTTCAAGTGTATGTAACATTTGAAAAGCCCTACAGTGTATCATATGTTTGCACAGGGCTGGTATTTGTGTTATGTGATACATGACCAATAGAAAAATAATTGCTTCCTGGACCAGCCACAAGAGGCCAAAATGGACAGTGTAAGTTATCTAAAATGGTATCTGAACAGCTGAATTCTTCTCTAGGTTAAGTGAATAGCTGTTGATGCCCTCCTAACTGTTTTACTTGTATCTCGTTTGACTATCACAGGAACTTCAGCTACAATTTGGATGTAGTTTTGATTTGAAACCAAGTCCCTCCTTTGATGTTGAATCTCACTTTAAGACATACAAGAGTTTCCAAGATACTAATGATCATTCTCTAGCTTGTATTACTTTGCAAGAAGACTTTGATACCGAGAAAAATTATTTTTCTGTCTTTTTATTTATTTTTAACACTTTGAAACAGTTTCAAAATAGGAAGAAAAAGCCTAAAAGAAATTTAGTTGTTTAGTAACACCACTTTAGAGTAGAAAAGTTCAAAAAAAAGTAGGACTTGTTCATGGACCCTAAAAACACAGTTCCAAAATACCAAAAATCTTATGCTGACTAGTCGTGTATACTTTCATGTAAATATTAAAGAAGTAATAATAACAATAATCATAATATTATGTACTAAAAGCTAAGGAAATGGCAAATTCTTCAAATTACAATTTAAAATGTATGTGACTGATAAGGAAAGCTAGAAGAGACAACATATTTAAGTAGTAAGTAGGGTGAAGGCTCTAAGTAATATAAAATATGAATATTGCAGCCAAATAGACAGCTACAACTAAATGCTGATGAAATAAATTGTGAAAGGTGATTAAACTAAGTATAAAGGTTTAACAGATAGTTGTCCATATTTAGAAGAATGTAGGAAGACATTCACTCCATCTGATGAGGACAGAATTTACCAATTTTGACAAAGGAGGATGTGAGGGAAAGTAAGTTAAAAATAAACATGTTTCCTACCATTGAACCCACAGTTCTTCCTAATTATAACACAAAATAAATTAGTTGCATTAGCAACACCAAGAATTGCGTTAGTGTTTGGCACACCTTGGAAAAATACTAAAGGATTGAAAGACTAAAATGGTAACAAAGAATGACACAAAAAGAGTGAAAAAAAAAATTACTCTGGAGTTCTGTAAATAAAGAAGCAGTAGACAAAGAGCTACAGGATGGCTGTATGGAAGTGTGGACCTGTCTGATACAGTAGGTTTTTTTTTTTTTTTTTCATTTTTGTAGGATTACATATTTGAATTATAAAGATGCGCATGCCAGCATAGCATTTGGATTTCTCCAAACATTTGCCATAGAGACATGCAGCATCATTCTTAAATAGACTACTTTTTCTGGGAATCGAGTGGTTATTTAAGCATTTTCTGGTTAAGCTTGCATATTTCAAAGGCCAATTTTTTATAAAGATGAAGGGAAGAGATTGTTATAAAATGATCAAAATTGCTAATCAAGCAACTAAAAAGTGTTTTCATAAATTCAGAGACAAGATAATAATTCAGAACTTCAATGATAAAGATGATATCAGCAGGAGGAAAATTCTGCCTTTTAAAGTAAAGATCTAAGGAAAACTTGAAATCAACATTTATGACTAACAGAAGACAAACTTCCTAATGTCACAAATATTTCTATGATCGCTTGGTATGGAAGAGGACAACAGAATAGGTAGATCCTCACTTTACATACCATTAGTAAAATATACTTGTGCGCCTATTTCAAACACAAATATAGGAGTAAAAATTTCAAGAAAAGTTAACAAATGAACCAAGAATCAAAAAAAAAAATCACATTAAAAAAGAAGGTTGTGACATTACTTGATCTTTGTGCTTTGAAAGGCACTTAAACATGGTAGAGAAACAAATTACTAAAAGCATTTTCCATCTTGTTTACAAATGTATAAAAAAAATGACTAGACAGTGAATTTACATAAGTGCAGTTCTAAAAACAGATGCTGTTTCCTGGCAGTGATGACAATTATTATGGGGATAGGGAAAGAACTATCCACCTTAAAGTGATTGCTTTTAAAGTGGAGTATGGTACTGGTAAACAAAGATCTGCTTTAACACAGTTTCAAAAAAAAATGTCAGTGTGTAGTTGGCGCTGGATAAACATGGAGATGGCAAGAAACCTCAAAATTTGTCAGTTTTTGAAAAATTCTGTTTGTTTTTTCCTCCTTGGGTTATGAGAAGAAGAAAATTATCTGTATTGTCATCCATACACTAACAAAACTGGAATTTCCTGATTAAGGCATTCACTGTAAGTGAACCTCATCTTTCAGGACCTTAGCTGATCAATTTCAATAATTAAGTAGAATTCTTTTCCCTAATGCACAGCTGATCATACATGCTGTTGCTCCTTTTGGGTTTTTTATTTTTATTGAGCATCAAAAATGATTTGGTTGTCGCTGGTGATGATACATGAAGCAGTGAGGCCAGGTATGTGTTCTACCAACATCACTGAGGGTTTAAGAGGTGTCACATTCAGGACTGGGACATTTTCCTACAGAGTAGGCTGACTTATTTTTCCTAGCCATTTACCTATTGAATAGAACACAGTTCATCTGCCAGAATTATCAAAGCATCTTTTTATCATTGCAGGAATTAAGAAAGTGACATCTTAGTCACTCCTATTCCCTGCCAAATAACAGGTAGGTCACCTAAGGACTGGTACAGTTTGCTCTAAATACAATCATTTGTTCTCTGTGAAATTTAACTTCCTATGAAAAATAAGAACACATTATCTAAGCAACATTTATGACCTTCTCTTTTGATAAAAAAAAAAAAAGAAACAAGAAAACAAGATATAGACATAAAAATTGAAATATTTGATATAAGAATTATTTATGTGTAGGATGATTACTATTTGTGATAGATGCTTTTCAGAATTGCTCTTTATGGGTATTCCTACAGATAGAAAGGATGTGCAGTACCAAAACTCTTTTAATTTTTGCTAATAACAAAAGGTATAACAAGATCCAGTGACTGGAAGTTAAAGTGTGTAATTTTCAATCTTGAAATTAAGATGGAGTTCCTGGTAGTGAGGTTAGTCAAACATTAAACTAACTTGCCAAGATAGGTAGTAGAGTCAGTAACATTTCCTATTTTTCAGAAATTAGATTAGATATGTTCCTAAATAACATATTTTTTAATACTCTCTGCTGGGGAGGATCTGTGGTCATGGTTTGTCTCTTCTGTCCCTGGTACTTATGAGTTTTTTGCATTGCCTTATTCATTTTCCATCTTCAAAAGCAGGTGAAGACAGAGGGGGAGAGGGTGGAAGAACTGACAGTATTATCAACCCTTCCTTTATTTGAGAAGAAACGAAGAATATATTGCGAGTGTGTGTGTTTATGACTGAGTACTGATACAAAACTAAGATCCCACTGTGTCAGGTATATTTCAGCTATTGAGTTTTTCAGCTTTCTCATGCTGAGTTTGGAATTTAAATGGACAGCAAAGGCTTGGGAGAAGAGTTAAAGCATATTGAAGATCTGAAAGTGCTATTTTAAAGCCACCAATTATTGTTTGAGTCTTGATGTGTCACTTAGAAATTCTGTAGTGAAGGGATTTGCTAGAGTAGGAAAAGAAAATATAGTCACAGGAACAAAAAAGAAGATGAGGATGGGAAGAAGGAGCTAGAACAAAGAAATATGGGTAACTTTTTAAAGTGAATGCTGCAAAGAGTGAGGAGAGGACAGACTCACAAGGTCTAGTGTCTGGTTTGCTGGCCTAAAGTTCTGTCTTCCCACATTAAATATGTTCCCTTCTGAGCTCGTACAGGCAGTACTGATTAGGTCTTGAACCCCTGAAGTAAGTAAAACTCTGCAGTGTGAGGAAGGGTGGTGTGATCCTCATCAGCTCTCTTCTTGATTTCTCCAGCCACAGGACAAGCTTAAGCAGGTCTTTCCAATAATTGTCCTGACCCTTTGAACTGGAAACATTGCTAGGTTCTGCAGACATATAGCTTGAGACAGCAACTGACGCGGCTGATTAAATGCCATGCATGAACTCTGTTCAAGACATTTTACCTTTGTTTGTAGCAGAGTGTCTAGAAACTGTGTTGCCATGGAAATGTCATTTGCTAGTCTCTTCAAAGACTGTGTGCTTGGAAAGAGCTAGTTAGCTGCAACTTTATTTCTGACTAACAAATAGGGTTCTAAACAGTATAGATGAAGTTAATAAAAAGTCTCTAATTCTTTGTATGAAATCAGTATGATTGAGGAAAGTTGTTGAAGTTGTAATGGTCAGCTTCTAGATTATGAGTGGAATTCTCTATATGACTATGATAGGAGTTTCAGACAGGAAATGTAGGTCCCTATTCCCTTCTGAAGATAATTACTCAGATGAAGGAATAGCATAAGCTTATCAATAGGATCTTGGGTTTATTTTCTACACTGCATCAAACAAACTATTGTGAGGAAACCTGTGTGTATACAGCTAGGAGCATTCGAGCATGAACAAAATGACAAGGCAAAAAAGGAAAGTGTATGTCCAGTGGAAGCAAGGTCAAGTGACACGGGAAAAATACAGAGATTCTGCTTGCCTGCTCTATAGGGGAGTATTTGCTTGACCAAAGCTGAACTAGAGTTGAGGCTGGCCAGAAATGTGAGGGACAATAAAAAGAGTTTTTTCAAATATATTAATGGTAATAGGTAGTATAGAAATACAGGATGAGGATGGTCACCTCATAAACACAGACAGAGACAAGATAGAGATATTTAATACTTTCTTTGCCTCTGTGTTCAACACAGATGACGGACCAAGGGGATGTCAATGTGTCAGTGCCCTGAGCTGGAGGACCATGACTGTGAGAATGATCAACTTACACTCAACCCTGAAATACTGCAGGATCTACTGCTCCAGTTGGATCCCCACAAATCTATGGGGCCTGATAAGATTCATCTCAGAATTCTCAAAGAGCTGGCTGATGTCATTGCAAAACCTCCCTCAATTATTTTTGAGGGAGGAAATACAGAGAGGTCTTGGAAATACAGAGAGGTCCCAGCTGACTGGAAGCTGATAAATGTTGTCCCAGTTTTCAGGAAGGACAATAAGAAGGACCTGGGAGGTATTGAAAAACACCTGAAAGACAACACAGTCATTGGTCACAGCCAGCACAGCTTCATGAGAAGAAAGTCCTGCTTACCCAACCTGATTTCCTTCTATGACAAGGTAACCCACCTAGTGGATCAAGGGAAGCCAGTTGATGCAATCCTTTTGCATTTCAGTAAAGCTTTTAATTCTGTCTCTCACAGGATCCTTCTGGACAAACTGTCCAGCACAGCTGGATAAACACATTGTGTGGTGGGTGAGCAATCAGCTCACAGATTGAGTACAGAGGGTAACAGTGAATGGGGTAACATCAGACTGGTGACCTGCCACTAGTGGGGTTTCACAGGGCTCCATTTTAGGCCCTGTGCTCTTCAGCATCTTCATAAATGACTTGGACACAGGACTGGAAGGGATACTAAGCAAGTTTGTAGGTGATAAAAAACTGGGAGGAGCGACCAACTCTCTGGAAGGCAGGGAGGTCCTGCAGAAAGACCCCAGCAAATGAGAGGACTGGCCAATCACCAGCAGAATGAAGTACAATAAGATGTATTGCCGGATTCTGGACCTGGGTTGGGGCAATCCTGAATGTACGTACAGACTGGAGAATGAGATGATGGAAAGCATGGCTGTGGAGAGGGACCCGGGGGTCCTGGTTGATGTCAAGTTAAATATGAGTCAACAGTGCCCTGGCAGCCAGGAGGGCCAACTGTGTCCTGGGGGTCATCAGGCAAAGCATTGCCAGCTGGTCGAGGGAGGAGATTGTCCCACTCTACTCTGCTTTGGGACAACCTCACCTTGAATATTGTGTGCAGTTTTGGGCACCACAATATAGGAAGGGTCTAAAGCTATTAGAGAGTGTCCAAAGGAGGATAACAAAGATGGTGAAGGACCTTGAGGGGAAGTTGTATGAGGAGTGGCTGAGGTCACTTGTTCTGTTTAGCCTTGAGAAGAGGCTGGGAGCTGTGGGATTTTTCCAGAATGATCTTATTTACCCAGTCAGCAAAATAAACTAAGATACTCCCTCAAAGCTAAAGGATGGCTTTATATAATCTTTGCAAACTCTTCCAAAGACACTTCAGTCTCTTACCAGAGATGCAAATATGCATGTTGCAGGAGAATTACTTTCACTCATTCAGGTAACTACTCAGTCGTCTTTGTGAAATTTAAAGTGCAGAATGCAATATAGTTAGTTATTAGGGCTATTGGTTCCTGTAGACAGCTGAGTTTGTGTTTGGAGCTTACTTCCTCAGCTTTTGGTTTCTCTACAATCTCTCATTTTAAATTCTTGACCTTTCCAATTTGCAAGAACTCATCTTTTATTTAACTTTCATGCCTTTTTATTGTGATGTAAGAGAAACATCACAGTATACTTCCTTACTGGGAATCTCTCAGACCCTTTTTAAAGGCTGAATTTAAATTACTATTTTTGTCTCCCTCATAGCATTTGGGAGTTTTCCTTGGCAGCCATAGAATGCTCACTCATGAAAAATAAAAATCTGTATGTTTTCCATAGGGCTTCATATTTTGCTCATTTGTCTTGTTTCTTAAATTGATTTGTGCTTCTTTACAAAACTCAGTTGTTACATGTCATGATTCATACTGGTATACGAATACCTTTGTAAAATAAAGGTCTTTAAAGATGTAAAATTATTTGCTTCAGTTTACTGTACTTCTATTTTCTTTGTTTTTTAAGAGAAGGAATATTTTTGTTTTTCAAACACCTTTATTAATATTATTGTCCTTACCTCACAAACATCTCCAGGTTAAGGCTACAGAGTGTTACACAGCTGGTGGGTAGCTGAATGAATTCAGGGATATAAGCCTCATGCATACAGGAGCTGACAAGCAGTACACTCAGCTGTCCATGCAGTCTGCAGATTGTAGACTTCAAAGTCTAGTTTTACTTGGAAAAATGACAGTAAAAATTAGTCTGCAAATCTCCATGTTGGTTGTGTTTTTCTTCTACCAGTAACTTCTGCAGACCATACCAGATTTCTCCGCATTCCTGATCAATAGTGCATGCAGCATATGGCACTTGCAGTGATCGGGGGAAGCTCTCTCTGTTGTGTAAGGTATGTACACTGACAGATACTCCTCATTTCTCCCATCTTGATTGACGATAGAGCCAAAAGTTTATCTGAACTGGGTCACACAAATGAGCAGTTATTGTGACATTAGGCACTGAGCCTAAAATAAGCCATTGCTGTGCATGAGCAGAAAAATGAAACAATAGTGGGACTTTGGGAACAATTTTTTCTCTGACTTCTGTGAGATAAAAGTGACATCTTGAATGAGCCTTATATAAGAGGCATTAGAAGCACTAATAGATGGATTAAAAGCACTTTTTACTCAGAAGCATTTTTATATTCTATACTATATCTACAGGCATGGACAAAACAGAGTTAGTAAACTGTATTTTTCTCACCCACTGAGCTTACAGACTGGGAAAATTTTTTGTTGAAGTAAGGTATTAGTTCAGATTAGTTCAGATGTTTGGCAAAGTGATGCTATGTAATTATCCCTAAGCTTCTGAGTGATAAAGAGAGGGACCATGCCCCAGTAATTATATATTTCATTAATATATTTGAAAAATCAATCTATATAACAAAGTTGTATTCTATAATTTCCATAAAATAATTGTAGATCTTCAAGTTGAGGAGCCATCATGGCAGGTGTTGATAAACAAGGTGGTTTCCATCTCAGCAATTTTTGAACACCAAGTGATTTAGACAAAGAGTGTGCATAGGAGTTTTACTGCAAGGAGTAGATTTAATTCCTCCTGTGTGTCTCAAAGAAGCACCAGAAACTCCAGAGAAGTGCATGGAGTAATAAAACCAATAAAGCGTAACCTCAGTCATCACCATAACCTTTAAAAATACCCCAACCAATCAAAACATACCCCTCCCTCCCTCACAAACCCCTAACTACAAATAAAACTTTTGTCCAAAGCACTCACTAGGCAGAGACTTTATTATAAGCCAGAAAGTTTGTTCTGACTGTAGGTTTCTCCTGATCTTGAGGAAACTAGACTTGTGAAAAAACTGTATTTTATGAAAAAATTGTCTGATTTTTGCTTCTGAAAGAAACAGCCTGCAAGATATCCTCCTTGAAGTCATCTCAATTACTGAGATCCAAAGCTCCCGTTGCTTGAGTGAAAGCCTGCACTAGTTCTATGACAACTTCAGAGCAATGATATAGATTCAGAGCTTCAGAAATGCCAGTCAACGTCCCCACTTTACCCTATCAGACAACTTGATCTGCTCAAACCCAGACAGTGCCTTAAGAGGACGATAAGAATTAATTCGGAACATTGACCAGTGTTGCTTATTCTTTTTTATCTGATACTTTTTTCCAACTTTTTCTAAGACCAGAACTTCAAGTTTCATCATTTCTGATTCTTGAGGTCCTGGTTTTGGCCGATCAAAGGAATATTCCATACCATATGGCATTATGCTCAACAGTAAAACTAGGGAGAACACTGATGGGGGTTATGCTGCTGAGTGACTGGCTGGGCTGGGTTGATTTTGAGGAATTCCTTTCATTTGCATCACTTGCCTGTCTTGGGTTTTATTTCTCTGTCTTATTTCCCTTTTATACTAGTTGGTTTTGCTGTTGTTGTACCCGTTATTATTATTATATTATTTCTATTTAATTTCAGTTGTTAAACTGTTTTTTATCTCAACTCATGACCTTTCTCCAGTTCTCTTATCCCATTTTGCTGGGGCAGGGACTGAGTGGCTGTTTGGTTTTTAATTGCTGGCTGGATTTAGACCACAACATGAGGGAAAAGATAAACTTCCACTTAAAGACAGTAGGGAAGTTCTTATGGAAAATACTTCCAGGTGACAACCATAGATTCCCATGTGGAGTAGCTGATAACATGTTATTCAGTTACAGAGCAGAGGTAATTCTGGCACTGGCCCTAGCATTCCTACTCCCAAAGCTGCCAGCTTGTGCCAATAAATTATTTAGCAATGGTATGAAATGACAGGGATGTAAAAGAGCAAACCATGTTGACTCAAAATTATTGGGAGGGTGAGAAAATGCCTCTGTCAGCTCCCAGACACTCCAAAGGTAAACAGGAAGGATGCAAAAGGGATATGAAGAATGACTTGGGTTCTAGGGCTTCCCCAGCATGCACAAAGTGGATTACAGTTGACATTTCTACACTTTATTTCAAGTCCATTTACAATAAATATTTAAAAGCAAGAAAAAAGTATTCAAGAAACAAACCCTGAAGAAAAGAGATGGATTCATAATTCATCATAAGACTATATCCTGCACACACAAGATACGTGTTCTGAATGGGAATTGACAGTAGTATCTTGCCACATACAATGCACAGTTGAACAACGTTGGTACTGAAAAACACTGTGTTGAGTTTAGAAGACAAGCTTTGTTTCTATTAATAGTTAGTAAAATTCACTTTGTTTCTTTACTTTTCTCCTTGTTTTCTTCCTGGGTGCACAATTTTTTCCTCTCTCTTGTCAAAGACATCAGAATACTCTAAAACTATCTGAGTAGCCTGTCTTATTGAAAATTAACTTAAAGAAAAAGCTTCACTGCTAGGTGAGGTATTTCTACTACATCTCTTTAAAACAATACAGTTTTTCTAATTCACATATTTACTAACTCACAAGGTAGTTTCTGTTCTATTTTCTGGAGCATTAATTGCTAGATATTTGTAAAGAGGATTTTTGTTTTCTTACTGAAGAGATTGTGCTTTGCACTATGGTAATCAACTACTGCCAGATATCAACCTTCAAGTTAAAGCTAGTTTCCCAATTAACAACTTTTCGGTGGGTTTTTGCCTAGGTAAATGCAGAATCTAATGTAATCTGTAATCTAATCTAAGCCATAAAAATCAAGAACAAAAAGACCCTGAGATAGTCTTTGGACTCATTTGTAATGGTAATGGTATGTTCAGAGAGAACAACAGCACTTCAAAGGAGGCAAACAGTTTTTTATATTAGTGAACAGTGTAGGAAAACCTCTACAGATTCTTATGTTATATTTTGGGATTAATGAAGGATCAACCTGATTAATGAAGTATTAACTGAAACAATGTTCTCAGTGGAAGGTGATCACGGTAAGTAGAGGCAGAATAAAATTATCAAGTAACCAGTGTTGGATGGTGTTCACTCACAAGCCTCAACAATAGTCAAGTATGAAATAATACAGCTGTAGGTCTACCATGTGTCTCATCTACTCATGGTATCTGAAGACTTGAGAGTGTTAACTACTGTGACAATCCTTAAAAGAGCATTTTAGAGGGACCTACAGAAGTAGAGTCTTGTAAATCGGAAGGTAAATGAATAAGAAGTGTGTTAACACTGAATTAGCTGAGACCTGAATAAAAAGAAGCTACTTAAGAAGAACCCATGTGATTTACACAAATGAAAGTCCTATATTGCAAAACTTTTCAACTACTTTTAAGAGGTCAAAACACTTGCGGATAAGGATAATATACTTGGTATACTAACTAAGCAAATACGCTTGTATTTTCAAAAGGCTTTTCATAAGGTCTCGTGCAAAGCGCTTGCAGAGAAAATAAACAAAAAAGGTAGGTCCTAGCATGGATAAATAGGTGGTTAAAAGATATAAAAGAAGGTAAAACCAAATAATTAAATGTTATATGCAGTAAAGTTGCCAGTGTTTTTCCACAATGACTGGGACTTGTACCTGGAAAAAGTAGTCAGCAATGATATGACAATTTTTGAACACAATAAAGGAATCCAAAAGTCATGACGGTAAGTATGAGGGCTGACTGTGAAGAACTACAGCCTGATCTTAAAAAATGACTAAGTAATAAAATAGCAGATGAAATTCTAAAAAAGAGTTAATTCTTTTTGTATGTGTGGGAAAATAAACCTAACTTCACACATAAAATGATAGGGTCTGCGCTGTCTGTTGCCATTGGAGTAAGTCTTTGTGTTTGTGACAGATGAAAATATCATCTCACTGTTTGCTAGGAGTGGAAAAATGAATCATATATTTTACTTTATGAGGAAATGAATAAAGAAGTAAAGAAAAGAGCATCATTATGCCACTGTACAAAATCACAGCTCATAAGTGCTCCCAGTTAATGCGCACAGTTCTGATCTTCTCAAAAATTACACAGAAAATATGGCAAAGGCTCACAGAAGGCCAACAATCGTGATATGGAATAATTTTCTTACAATGACTAAGAAACTACTTTGAAGGAAAAAATAAATATTATGCCTGATGTAGAGACCATGGGAAGGGATTTGCTGCTCCCTCTTTCTTCTTACACAGCTGGCACCACCAGATGAAAGCACCATCAGAATGAATGAGAGGTGCTTCACACTCGGTGGCAAACCTATGGGATGGTTTGCTAGGGGAATTTTTGTTTCTTGGATTTTGGGAATTTTGGTGGGTTTTTTTGGTAAAAACCTTTACATGTGTTCAGAGTAGACATGGACAGGAGATCCAGTAAATGTTACTCGAGAAACCTATTACATCAGACTCTGAAAATCCTCTGAGCTGAAAATATGCAGAAGCTAGGATAATATTAAGGGGTAAGTATAGTATATGTTCTTAACCTGCTGTCTGCTTACAGACACTTTCACATGTGCTGCTAATATGGAGCCATAGGAGATAATTTACATGGGAGCAAGATTAGACACAGCTTGAAGCTATCAGAATATCAGTACCACAGCTTTTTCTTTGTGAAGTCAAAAGAAAATGCTGATCTACTTCGAATAATGATTTGTGTACCTGACTGTAATAGCGCTTGGTAGGAAACACTCAATAGCTTTGGAAGACCTTATTGTTGTATGGTTTCATGGTCCACTTTGCTGAATGCATTCAGTTATAACAGGTTGAACTCATCTCACCTATCTGCAGCAATCTGGACATGTTTATTCTCAGCTGACACCCAGATTCTCCAGATGAGAAACGGGAACTCCAGAGTATGAGTCATTCCATCCTAAAATAGATGTGGAAGAACTCATAAGAAAGGGAAAGTCTTGTTAAAAAAAAATCCAAACAACAAAACAACTACCCTAAACAGACTACTTTTTGTACTCGTCTGTCTGATAAGGGAATTCAAAGTCAGGCATATATTTTCTGAAGGAAACAATGAAACCAAAAGGTTTTCTGGTTGCCAAGAATTTGTTCATCTGGCTTGAAAAATGCCCTTTGCCTTTGTGTATGTATATCAGGCATCCAAATGGCAGCCACAGGAAAACTGTTCTTTGTGTACATAGCTAACAATAGCTAAACAACAGTGAAGTGCTATTTCTGCAGATGTTCAGAATCATGACAAAGATCTTAAAATCTATACTTGATTTTCAACACATTTGAAAATTACATTTAGGTAAGTCAGTAAGGTTACTTCTGCACACATTTAAGGCCCAGTGAATCTGAACTGAGTAAGAAAGCAAAGTGCACGGCCGACTTGTGTCTTAAGACTTCAGGACATAACACAAGGTGAGAATGTAAACTCAACATCCCAGTCGTTTCATTGTTTACAAAAGGAGTGCAATTAGTGCACTTCCTTTATACTAGAATATTGATTCCAATGTAGATAAATACTTCTTCAACATAATGAGCACTCCTCTTGAGGGGTTACAATCGTTCCCTGAAATTTCATTCCAGTTTACAACCTGACACCCAAAGACTTAGCAGAGAAGACAAGTGCTCAAAAATGTTGTTTATTTTTTCATTTATTTGTAAGCCCTAAGTGTAACATGAGTTTGAGAGTTTAGATTTTCCCTTAAAGGGGAAAATGAACAGAGGCTTACTATAAAGAGAAGATAGTTGTGCAGGTAATTTTAAAACCTTTTTTTAGTGAAACTTTTCTGCACTTAGAGTTTGTGATTATTAATCTCTCACCATATTGACTAAATGTTATGCCATAATTAGTAAGTTGCAGTACAGTGCAAAATCAAGCTGTATCTTTGCATTTCATACTGGTGGGGATTTTAAGTTCATTCAGATAAGGCCTAGAATGTGATAATAGTAATAACCACAGCAATTATGACTGGCTGAACTCATCTCACCTATCTGCAGTTATCTGGATGTGTTTATTCTGAACTGACACCCACATTCTCCAGGTGGGAAATGGGAACTCCATATGAGTCATTCCATCTTTAAATAGGCTCATAGTTCTCACTGAAGGTAGAATAGCAGAGGCTATCAGTAGCAGTAATAAATACCGTATTATTGGTTTGCCACTTCTACAGGAGGAACAGAAACAGTGATATGAGAGAATGAAGGGATTTGTTTGTTTGTTTTCACTTTAACGCAAATCAAGATTTTCTTTTTACTTCTGCAATTAGATTTCTTCATACCGATGTCTTTTTTAAATACCAGTTACTTTCGTTAGGTATAACATTTGTCAAACTGAATCCCTTTCAAACACAAGCTGGAGAAATGGTGTTGCTTTTGCTTTGGATGAGGACTATGACTTAGCTAATGTTTCTTAAAAGAAATAAATAGTAAAAATGTAATTAATACAATTCCATTTTTCCTTGATATAAATGCCTTGGATTTTGTTGTGTGGTTTTTTTTTTTTTTTTTTTTTTTTTTTTTTTTTTTTTTTTTTTTTTTTTTTTTTTTTTTTTTTTTTTTTTTTTTTTTTTTTTTTTTTTTTTTTTTTTTTTTTTTTTTTTTTTTTTTTTTTTTTTTTTTTTTTTTTTTTTTTTTTTTTTTTTTTTTTTTTTTTTTCAGAAGCCATTTTCAGATGGGAAGAAGATTTCTGCCATAAGCACCGTTGCTGTTGTTGTAGGTGGAATCCTAGTACTAAGTATCTTGTTGTATATTATTAGAAGCTGACTATAAGCTTGAATATCTAGAGGATGATTCAGATATCTAAGCTTAGACATTAGATGCTTTGAGGTATTCCACTTAGTTTCCAAGTACAAATTTAGGATACCAATATCTCACCAGATATGTGCTGTTGCTGTGCAGATGTCTGCTCCAACCTAAAAAATCTTATACCACACTACGTGCCCAGGTAACCATGCAAGCTGTTCCCAGTATTTATTGAAGCCTATTGTAGTGGCATGAGGTACACACACAAAACTTTTTGCTGAGCTAATGAAAAAAAATCAGTTGGCAAGTTACTACTCTCTTGTTTTCAGATATGCAATCCAGATCTAAAGGGAAGAAGACTTTACCTTGGTGAAGAAGGGTTCAGTTAGAGAACACTTAGGCAAGTTTGACATCCACAAGTCCGTGGGCCCTGATGGGATGCATCCATTAGTGCTGTGAGACCTGGCAGTCACCATAGATGGGTCCCTGTTTAAAAGGTTGTGATGATCAGGAGAACTGGAATAAAGCAGGTGTCACCCCAAGTCTTCAAAAAGGGCAAGGAGAACCCAGAGAACTACTGTCCAGTCATCCTCACCTTAATCCCTGGAAAGGTGATGGAGTGTCTTATTCTGGAGGCCATAATCTATCCACTTGAGTGACAATAAGGGGATCAGGAGTAGTCAGTATGGATTCAAATCCTAAGATTAGCTCGGTTGGTTAGAGTATGGTGCTAATAAGGCCAAGGTCATGGGTTTGATCCCTTGTATGGGCCATTTATGTAAGACCTGGACTTGATGATCCTTATGGGTCCCTTCAAACACAGAGTGATCTGTGATTCTGATTATTATGATATTTCATTAAAGGTAAATCATTATTACCTGACCAAACTTATCGCTTTCCATGATGAAGCAACTACCTGTATGGATGAGGGGAGAGCAGTGTATATTGTCTACTCTGACTTCATCAAGGCTTTCAACACTCTCTCACAACATCCTCACAGAAAAACTCAGGAAGTGTGGACCAAATGAGTGGACAGTGAGGTGGATTGAGAACTGGCTGAATGGCAGATCCAAGAGGGTTGTAATCAGTGGCACAAGGATCTAATTGCAGGCCTGTAATTAGTGGTGTCTGCCAAGTTTCCATACTGGGCCCAGTATTACTTAACTTATCAATCAATGACTTGGATGAAGAGGCAGACACCCTCTTAGCAAGTTCACTGATGAGACAAAGATGGGAGGAGTGGCCAACTCTCCAGAGGGCTGTGCAGCCCTTCAGGAGGACCTCAATAGGTTGGAGAGATGGACAGAGAAGAACTAGTGCAGCAAAGGCAAGTGCAGGGTCCTATACCTGTGGAAGAATAACCTCAGACACCAGTATGGGCTGGGGACTGACCTGCTGGAAAGCAGCTCTGCAGAGAAGGACCCGGGGTTCCTGGTGGACAAAAGCTCTCCATGAGCCCGCAGTGTGTCCCTGTGGCCAAGATGGTCAATGGTATCTTGGGCTGCCGTAGGAAGAACATTGTCAGTGGGTTGAGTAAGGTGATCCTGCTCCTGATCCTGAGGCCATATCTGGAGTGCTGTGTCCAGTTGTGGGCTTCTCAGTACAAGAAAAACACGGAACTCCTGGATCGAGTCCAATGGAAGGGCAACAAAGATGATGAAGAGACTGTAGTATCTTTACAAGAAAATGCTGAGGGAGCTGGACCTCTTCAGTCTCATGAAGAAACAACTAAGAGGGGACCTTATCAATGTATTTATGTATCTGAAAGGAGGTTGCCTAGACGATGGAGTCAGACTTTTCTCAGCAGTGCCAAGCAATAGAAAAGAGGGAATGGGTAGAAACTGATGCACAGGAAATACCACCTGAATATGAGAAAGAACATCTTTACAGTGCAGATGACCATGCACTGGAACAGATTGTCTGCAGACATTGTGGAGTTTCCCTCACTGGAGATATTCAAGAACTGTCTGGACACAAACCTGTGCAATGTGCTCTAGGATCACCCTGCTTGAGCAGGGAGGTTGAAACACATGACCCACTGTGGTTCCTTCCAAGCTGACCCATTCTTTCATTCTGTAACAGGCAAAAAAGTGAAATTTTCACAGGAGCCACCTGACTGGTCTGCCACACATTTAAGAAAAACATGTAGAAACTTTAATATGGTGTTTTCTATGAAGAAGTAACATTTTTTTCACATTTGGCTCAGACACAAAATGAAATTCAGTGCTCAGCCCCAAAAGGGTCAAGAGGCCAAGAAAAGAGCAGAGTCTGAAAATATATTTTTTTTTTGCGCTTCAGTCTCAAGCAGCTTCTTGAATTTGTGGGTTTCTAGCCTCTCAGCAATCAGTGGTTGCATAGATTTTTATGAGATATTGGTACAAATATCAGAGATAAAAAATCAATTGAGAATGGAAAGCAATCACCAAAACACTAATAAAAAATTCTGTAGTCTGTATTCCTAACTGTTTATGTAAGATTTAATTCTGAATATTTATGCAAGCAGCATCAAATACAAATTGAAAGTCCCACAGATGCAAAGCTGACTGTAAAGGCCTGTAGAATTCAGTGCTGCTGAGCAGATACATTCTGCTTTTAAACAGTCAGCAACAAAACCTGACACATGGAAAATCCATGTGACTCAACATTTGCTCAGAAAAAAGGAGAACCACACATGGCAGCTAGTTTCCCAGGCAACTCCAAATCTCTGGAATACATCCTGAAGAATTATCTTTCTCAGTCTTTTACAGGAGCAAACTATTGTTATGTAACAGTAAGTTACAGAGTGCTTTTCTGTTTGAGCTTAATTAGATAATTTCCACACTTTCCTCTCAAATGCTTCCCAGACAAATTAAATGGGAATGAGTTCCTTATGGGTTTCACACATTCTTGCAGCTTTTCCAATTTTTTAGTTGGGTTTTTTTTTGTTTCATTTTTTCTAGTTTTAGTGGGATAAGATTGCTCTCCTCCAATCCTCTCTCCTTTTTTAATATTAATGATTAGAAGAGACTGTTTTCTAGGGTTTTTTTTTCCCTTCCCCAGAAAACATGTATTGCAGAAGTCTCTGACAGTGGTGACACTGTATTAGTCATACTTCTGTTAGAATCTGGTTTAAAAGATTCTCTGAGAATATTTTGTCTAACAGCTCCAATGTGACCATGTTTTTCCCAAAGGAAAATATATGAATAAGCACAATAAAAAATGAAATCACTAAAAGAAACAGTCATTGCTGCTTAAGTGCAGGGAGGAGGATGCTCTGACAGATGAGAATACGCACTTTTTAAGTTTACTTTTCTTGGCAAAATTTTGCCTGAAGGCTGCCCTGTTGTTGGCAAACAGCAATGCCTATAAGTCAGTTCTTGTGGGAAATTTATTTAAAAGTGCACAGGCACACACATTACAGCTCCTACGTTGTTCAAATGCACTGAATCTGATTTGTCTCTAAAAGACATTATCAGCAGCATCCTATGTATTCTGGTCTGTCCAGGGTATCTGGGAACACCTACTCTTGACAAGAATGTAATTGGAAATGGAATGTAAGTTATTCATCCAGAGCAAGAAAAAGTGTCTGATGAAAACACTGATGTTGTGGGTTAACACCAGTGGGCAGATAAACACCACACAGTCACTTGGTCACTTCCCTTGCCGCCTCCATTGGGAGAGAGGAGGCAGAGTAGGTGTCCTGGTGGTGTGCAAACTCTGTTCAGCAAAAGGCAGAACATTAATGTGTTGTAGCACCATCTTTGTCAAAAACCTAAAACACAGTACCATATGAGCTACTGTGATGAAAACTAAGTAGTAGTAAAAAAATATAAGCATGAAGCTAAGGAGTAGCCAGGACGACTACACCTGAATAGAAGAGGTAGAGGGCTTGTTTAAGGAAAAAAGAATAGCACATATCCCACTCCCAGGATGTCTGTTTCTGTAAAGTCACACAAGCTGTTCTGCATTTGAGTGGTTCATAATCAACAGGTTTTGGTTTTTTGGAGAGGTATGGGTTGGCAGGACATCTATAGGCATTTTTAAGTGAGTTTATTTTTGCCTACAAAAATCAGCCTACAATAGTGACTGTAAAGAATGTTCACAGAAAATTTGATTAAGTACACCTTGGGTCAGTAAAAAAATAGGTTATTTTTCCATTACTGAAAATTGCTTTTATTTTTCAGATTTATCCAATCAAAGGAACAGAAGTTAATCCAATAGTTACAATTTTGAGTAGGCAAAATAAATGCTTGCAAGTTAGCAATGGGACAATAATTCCTCTCATGAACTATTTGTAGAAATAGCTGTAAAGGATTCATAATTTGAAAAATGAAAAGAAACAGCAATCTTTTGGTTTTTTGAGGGATAAATTAACATTTTTGTGATGGTATATATCTTCTACATGGAATTCTCTCAAGACTACCAATGCAAGTCTCTTGGTACAACAAAATTAAAGGGTAGTTTCTTTCTTTTGCATTAAAAATAAACAAACAAAAGAAAAGGAAAAAAGATGTTTTGTTTTCTTCTTAAATGTATTCTCATTTTACTGTAGTCTATCCAAAGTAATTACTGCATAAGCAGTATTGTGTTTGTAAAGACTGAATAATTGCTACTTACTCACCAATACATCTGATCTGATAATTCTCTGAGGCAATCCCTTCCTTTCTATGAAATGTTTGCTGTGTCAACAAAGGTATATCTGGATAGCAGATAATTACATGGGTTTTCCTCAAGAAAATTAATTTTTGAAGCAGATCTATAAGTTATACAGTACTTTTTCTAACTTTGGGGTTTTTTTCTAATTTTTTCATAAAATATTGGTAGTCATCTTCTCATTAAAATGGCAGGTCTTTCATTAAGGTTCCTATATTCTCCAGTCAAAAAGTGTCGAAGTGACTGAAAATCAAATATGTCTAAAGTAACTGATCCTAGGTCTTGCACGATACCCATCTAACCACACAGAAAAAATAAATTTTAAATGCTGCAACGATAACTTTTGTCTTCCTCATCTCTTTAGAGTAAATTCCAGCTTTAACTGTGTTACCCAAGATAAATCAAACTTGGATTTTAGGGCATATCTACTGCTGTGACTGCTCTGGGTATAATAAACCCTGAAACTTAATGTGGGCAAGAAGGTCTCCAGAAAGCCATGTGGGCACTGACTAAATCAGTTTTGGAAGCTGTGTGTCTCCATTTTCACAGCACTGTTTCAGAGCTAATATTCCTGCACTTTAAACATACATTAAACTCATACCTGTTTCTGAGCATGTGCTGGTAAGTGTTAAGCTGTTCTGTATGGGCTTATCCCTGGAATATCTGAAAAATTCAACAATACATTAATTTTCTCCATGTAGATATCTTAAAATTCTTCTTTGGAAATGGAGAATAGGTTCTCCATTTCTCATAACTGTCATGGTCTTTTTCATCATCTAATATAATTTGGATTCACCTTTCCCAGGTTTCAATAACAACAGAGGACATTGCACATCATTTAAGAACTTGTTACTGTACATTGTTACTGTACATTCAGTTTAAGGAAGGAGTTTCTGTTCTTTTTAATATTATATTTCTGAGAAGAGGAGTTATCTGTATGAAATAGCCTACCTTTGAAAGTTTAATTTACTATGTAACCATGGTAGATTATCCATGTTTCAAAAAAGCAAAGATATTGCAATGATATTTGAAGTAAAAATTACTGTAGGTGGTAAGCAAGGTTTTTTTATATTTTATTTTGGCCTTCTTTGATGAGCATATAAGAGATCTGCCAGACTTCAAGTATAAAATGCAATAAGATTACAGAAATTCATTGCAAAATATTATGCCTTAGTTGTCTAATATATGAAAGAAAGAAACAAAAATTTTAGTTTCTGTGGAAAAAAAATTATTTTAATTTCTTCTTTCCAGGCATATAAAGTCTTTTTTGACAGGTATTTTTTATATTTCAGCTTTCCTCATGGATATTGTATTGTATGGATACCACAGATATGTGCTGTGCTTGTCTTGTGACTTAAAAGGAGAAGTAATGTTTGGTAGATAGATCTGAGACACAAGAATAAAAGATCAAATTTCAAAACCCCACTTTTTTTAGAGGTTGATCACATTTTAAGTAAATGTAAAATTATTAATAAACACAATCGCATTTACCTGAAATGCAAATTATCACTAAACATTAACACAAACCGAATTTGATGGCAAATGGATAATTTTAAGATGATCAAACTTTATATCAAAGATGCATTTCTAAATAGTTTATTGATGTTATAAAAGAAGGTGAAAAGCTGCTTAAATTAGTAGTTCATCAGGAAAGTCAAAAAGGTTGATCTTAAATGTAGCTTTCAAGCCACAGTAAGATTAGAAAATGTGTTTTCTCCCTAAAATCCTTGTAAGATTGTCTACAAAATATAATTTTTATATCATAAACAAATGTATAAGACAACTTTTCTTACGTTCTGTAAACTGCTTGGAGCATTTTAGTTGTTTAAATCACGTAAACATAGTGTAGTCCAATGGACTTAGGTTACATATATTTTACAGAAGCAGGGCATATATACAATTATTGGGAGAAAAATATGTTTGAGATAAGTGCTTAATACCATAGCAGGTTGAATTTCTTGCTAAATAGAATGGATTTGTTCAGTTCTCCTTTGCTTAACAGTAATGTTGCAGTGTTACTAGCTTTGGGTATAGAAACAAATACACAAGATGGCAATAGGTTTTAGTACTGTTAGTTTTTTTTTCTCTCAACATGTAAATACAAAGAAGATCAAACACAATAAAAATAACGTGCCTGATAGTCTCTCTCAAGCATGACACCACTGCTTTATGTTGGTTTGCTGTTTCGGATAGCAATGCTTACGCCGACACAAAGCTAGTACAATTGCTCTGGTGAGGCCCTGGCTACACCAGCTTTTCTACTCACAGATGCTTACAAACTTCTCATCAAGTGCAGAGGTCTTTAATAATCCCTAAGACATAATAATCACATATAGTCTTTCTGAGAGAGCCATCCTCTGGGCTATGATTTTGTTACAAGTAAAGAATCAAGGTTGTTGCAGTCAGATGGCTGGCATAATGCTCCGCACTAAGAGTTCTATCAGATGTACACATAGGCTTTTCCACACAAAATACTCTTTGATCTCACATCCAAGAAAGACAAAATGATTGCTAATTTAGCCAAGACGTTTTAAAGTGCTAGGCAAAACTTACCATTGCAACAGAGGTTTTTCTGTGCAGAGAATAATCACATGGAAAAAGAAACATAGAGAATCTATTATTATACCTAAACATTCTCTAGTTATGCTTACAAGATGAAACGAACATCAAGACTTATATATATTTTCACAACTAATGAAAGTTAATCACTCAGCTTTCATTATGCGTATTAATTTCCTTCTGATGAAAACATCAACTTTGTTATTTATCACTTACGTGATTACTGCTGACTACTGAAAGTGTACTGCATCCATACTGCATTCTTTGAAAACATTTTCTTCAACTAGCTGGCACCAGGAGTGGTTTAGAAGAATCCACAGTAGAGGTGTCATTGGCTGCATTTAAAGAAACACATACTAGAAAGGATTAAACAGTTTCCACTTTGGAAAGGTTAAAAAAGATGTGGAGAGATACAGAGAAGGGCCATGAAAATTATCGGAGGGATGGAGCACCTCTCCTATGAAGAAAGTCTGAAAGAGTTGGGGCTGTTTAGCCCAGGGAAGTAAAGGTTCTAGGGAGACCTTACAGTGGCTTTTCAGTTCCTAATGGTTTTAAACTAAAAGAGGGTTGATTTAGATAAGATAAAAGGAACAGCTTTTTACAGTGAGAGTGGTGATATTACTAGACTATGTTGCCCAGAGAGGTGGTATAACACTTCCCCTTCCTGAAAGTGTTCAGAGTCAGGTTGGACAGGAATCTGAGACACCGGATCCAAACCAATCTAAACTATTATATGATTCTATGATTTTATACCTTTTATTTACTAAATGTCAAAATTACTCAAAGAAATACTGAGACCACTTCACCCCCCCGTGAAAGAGAATGAGGTTTAGCTTTTTTATTCTAAAAATATGAGTTACTGTTAAAACCAAATTTGGCATGCATTTCAGACATACTAATCTCAGAAGACATCCACATTTTATAGAATCAGGAAAAATATGAAAATCCAGAAAGATACTGCTAAGAGATGAATTGGCAAAATATGCCATTTATCCTGCGAAAGTTGTCACTTATGACACATTAATAACATGCAGTGACTGTTGTGTGTTATGGGAATGGTCCACTAATTAGTTTTGTCATTAAAATTCATTTAAAACCATTTTATTCTTGATATTTCTCAATTATTCCAATGGTACATTCAGATGCCTCCAGATGGCTTGGAGCAGGATAAATAGCACTGAGAAACTTCCCTAATAGCATCCTACTCTGATTGTTAATATCATTCATGCAATATCCGGTTTTTCTATATTAATTTCCACATAATTAAGTAACAAAAGACAAGAAATTCCTTTGGTGATGTTTTTGGCTTAGAAGATGTACCTTGAACTGCAAAGATGTGCAGTCAGAAAAATCATCAATTTCAAAGTCTGAATAGGGAACAAAATTTCTACTGGAAGATTTGTAAATGGGCTTCCAATACATGCAGATGACTTGATTCCTTATTGCTATATTCACGCTAAAAATTTAAAACTGACGTGACCATTTTTTTCTTTAAAAAAATGTTTTCAACTAACCTGCCCAGTAACAATTGTATGGAAATGCTGAAGAAGATTCTATCAGGCCCATCTTCAAATCTAAAGGTATTTTGCATTGGCTTTAACAGTAACTGGGAATCTACCAAAAATCTAAGCCTCTTTGAGGCAGACAGAGTGGTCTGGTCATCAATCTTTGATATGCACACAGGTGCTTTGGCTGAGGTAACCAACATAAGGTAGATTTACATAAGGTAGATTTAAATTGCCAAGTGTATTGTTAACCCAAATTTCTTTCTCTCAATCCTTTCACAATTATCACTGTGTTTATACTCTCTTTATCCCAAGGTTGACAGGAGCTTTCATGGAATATGGAGAAACACATCAATTTACTCTTTCTTGAAAATAGTAGAAGAGAGGCTGAGCTACACTTTTCTTATCTATTTTCCAGCTGCTTCAAGAAATAAGTCATCTATATGATTACCTGATTTTAAGCCTTCCTCAAAGAAATCAGGGACCTCAAATGTCATTGTATTTGAAAGCCTTCTGACTCAACAATTTCAATGGACCAACACCATTTTTCTTCTGAGCACAGAAAAGGACTTCTGAAAAGGACTATGATTCTATGATTCTATGACTTCTGCGACAAAGCATCTCAAAAAATGGTGCATTTGGAAGGAGCTTCCAAGAAATTACAGTTTGAGGAAAAAGAGGCAATGTAAGGAAACACAAACACACAAAAACAACAGGTTGATACCTTTTCCAATCTCATAAGTTATACATGGTTCGAATATACTGAGGGAAAAGGTTAAGATTTATTTAAAAAACTCATTTGCATTAATAGAAGTATAAATAGGTTAAGTTTTAAATACTGATTAAAGTCAGTTTAGTGGAAAATGCCAAAGACTGGTAGACATTATAATGAAGGTAGGGTATCAGCTCTGGATCTAATATGTTATAAAGATGATATTGCTAATATTGTGACAGTTATTCTAAAGTGCACAAATATTTTGTGTTCCAGATATTGTTTAGCTGTTTAGGGCACAGACCCATTTCTGAAATTTCTTTGAAGAATTTAATGAATCAAATAAAAATACAATGCAAGTCTTCTTCAAAAAAAAAAAAAAGGAAAAAAAAAGAAGAAGAATGGAGATAGAAGTGGCAGTTTTCAGTAATTTTAATGGCTAGATTAAATAAAACTGCTGATGTAGAACAAGAGGCATATCAAGTAGAAAAAAAAGAGGTTTTGTCTTTTTTATGAAATAGAGTTTCTTTAGAACCTATTGGATCAGCCAGAGCTACTTTTTCAGAGTTTAAGAATGATAGTAACATCTGTTTCAGTTAAAAAGAAAGAAGCAGCCCAGGAGGAATCCACAGACAAAGAGTTCTCTTTTCTATTTTCTCTGCTTCAAAACATTCAGGAATTCATCTGAGACCTACAAGATAGGGAGACAGGTATTAAGTCAAGTTGTGAATCAGTGATAGACCATATTCCTGTAAGTTTTAGCTAGTAACCTTTGAGAGAAAGCTTTAGAATACAATGACTGGACTTTCAAATGGGGTTTTGTGTTTATTAGCTGACATCCATGCTTTCAGGATGTGATGGCTTTCCTTCCAGACAAATCATGGATCTTATTAAAAAATCTTAAGCTCAATACACAGCTACTTATTTGACTATCTCATAGAGATTTTTTTAACAAAGACTATCTATTGATTTTTTTTTTTTTCAGCAAGAACTACTGAAACACAAATATTATCTCAGGATTAATAGTAAATTAGATGCAGCACCTGAACTCTGGAGCACACTGTATCTTAAAAGATATTGATGTCAGCAAAGCACCACTGACAAAGTTACTCATTTCAAGTATAATCTAACATTCTGTTACCCTTTCTCCTGCCGTCTAGAATCTCAACAAACAGAAGACTTGCAGGGACAAGGGAGGATAAAAAATGGCCTCTCATCTCTCCGAAACAGAACATTACACTTCGGAAAGCAGGTCAACAGGGTAGCAGGTACTTGAACTAAACACTTGCCAACCCATTCCACATTTATAAAACTGAGGATCTTTATTCAGAAAGCCACTAAGTATATCAAGTCTACTGCAAAACAGAAGAGCTACAGCCACATGAAAAGTCTAGAAATTTATAAAGAGGATAGATTCTGACTTTTGAGGAAAATTAAAGAAGTTATAAAATCCATAAAAAAAAATATCTGGACTTTTTTTTGCAGCTAGTTCTTCTGAAAACTAAAAATGTTATCTGAATCTGATTGATTTTTTTTCTTTTGGTGAGATGGAATGGAACAGTACTAAGAGAGAATTAATGAGGCCTAGTTAACCAACTGATCCTTGCCAACCATTGCTCAGCTTTTGACATGCTTGGTATAAACAAAAATTATAAGAAAGGACACTTAATTAATCAAAGATAATTCTGACAGTCAGTTGCTAATGTAACTACGCAGGCCAAAGTTTGTTTAATTGTCTGTCTCCCAAAAACCTATTGTGTCAGGAAAGGAAATCAAAGAGGATAGTTATATTCGTTTTTTATGCCTTTTTTCCTCCTTTCATTTATATTGAACTTACAAATACTTCAGACTTCAAGAGCTCTTCTTAAGCAGGCCTGGTGGGGAGATGATCACAAACAAAATAACACTAAGCTCATGGTTATTTTTAAGGCAGCTTTTGGAAACTACTAACCTTGCATTTGCTGCTCTGACTTGTGTTTCCATGGAAGCAGGACTAGACATGGACACAGCCAGTAGCAGATGAGGCAATTTCAGCTGCCAGTTTCTGGTTCTCAGTTCTGTTTCCATGACAACCAGTGCTGGAGCCCTGAAAAGGAGGTGAGGTATTTAAAACACTACAGTACTCTTAATAAATATCTGCTTGCTGTGCATGCAAACACAGACCCCTTACATCTCCAGTACAAAAATGCTGCTCAAAATAGCAATGAAAATACATCTTGATATCAACTACTATTTCCCTGGGCAGGTTTCAAGGAGAAAGAATGGGTGTTTTCTGAAACCTGATTCCATCCTGACATCCAAGAGGAGGAGGACAGTTGTTCTCTCAAAACGAAGATGACGATAGTCAAAGATGCTGCGATAAATACATGTCATTGTTTCACAAGGAAAACATAATTCCTTTCTATATTTGGTGCCACTTTGCTATAAAAAATGAAACAAAGTCCTCTTGATAAAAGTGAAAACATGACAGATGGTAGACTGAACAACTGAAGGTGGTTCTCTGGGTACACAGAAATTTTGGGACAGCAACTGCCCTTTTCCTGGGTTAAATTTTTCACATTTTTCGACTAGCTACATACATCTTTGGTCTCATAAATAGATACATGTAGGCATGGGCCACCTTCTTCTGTCTGCAGTCTTTGGAGGAAGGGGTAGAGGGGAATCAGTTCCTGTGCCAGCAGTTACATATTACAGAGGACAGCTGTTGACCTGTTATCAGCTCGTTCTAATCCAGATTGCAGTATGAGTCTGTTCCCCTCCCTTATGCAAACCACTAGAGCTAGAAAGAATTCAAAAAGGGGGAGGAAAATCAAAATCTGATAATCTTGTTAAGAAGGGAAGCTTTAATATGGCACCTCTGAGAGTAAGAGGAGGTGGATTTGGGTGTGTAAATTGCTATATGAAAGCAGTAATACAAGTTGTGCAGAGGTTGTGCTGTCTCATCTCAGAAAACTGAAAACCCATTTCTGGTGCAACTTACAGGAAAGGAAAAAGAAGGGCTAATATGTTGAATAAATGCCACCTGTCATACAAGCCTACAGTACTGTAGAAACAACATTGTCTCTACTATACTCTTAGTTTATGCCAAGAGAAAATTCCAGAAACTTGGTCTCAGTGAGGAAGCAGAAAATGAGTAGACAACTAATTGAATTGGAATAAAAAGTGTAAAAGCAAATATTAAAACCGGATGATCAAAAGACAGCACAAAAATTGGTACTAGAATTCAGAGCAAAGCTGTACTTGTGCTCTTCTGTCTTCCAGAGGTCACTAATTATCATAAAACAAGGATGACACAGGCTAATGGAATGGTTTGTCCACATTTTCTCACACTGTGAAAACTTCAGTTTCAAACTTCCCTGATATAAATCAAACCTAGCGACTCTTACATGATGAAAGTTGATCAGGTAGGTCCAAAAATTAATGAACTCTTGAAGTCTTTAATTCAATCTTTTAAAGATATTCACAAAATATACAATACTCTTTTAAGAAGCTAATTATATTTTAACAAAGGAGTTTTTGAAGAAAATTGTGTGTTCAGTCAAGTTAATGAAAATATTTTCTTTGTTGGGAAAGTATAAACAGTTGGAAATACATACATAAAATGTTATTCAAAGAAATTGACGTGCAAGAAAAACTGAGGTGAAGAAGGGACTTCCCTTACTCCTACTTGAGAATTGCTGCTAATGCTGTTATAACTGTCTGGCCATTGCACCTACTACAGAAGACTGGGACTTCAACAGTGGTAAGAAAACCTACTAAGGATTCTCAAAACCTACCAACTCAAAACCATCAAACCATTATAAACATTGTCAATGTTGAGGATGTATTGCTTGATTTGTCCAAGAAATAAATAATTCACCGTGGTTTTGCATGTCTGTATAGAGGACCATTCTGCCCCTCACCAGTCTCTGCATAATCTTTTCGTAGCCATCATACTGTTCGACTCCCTATGGAGACTGACATACCCTTGAAATATTCCAACAAAATTGAATAAGGATAAGGAAAAACAGGCACATTTTTTTTCCCTTATGGTATTTTTAACTTAGGAGAAATAATATTTAAGATCATCAGTCCAAGCTGTAACATCTTTCCATCATAGGGAGAAAAAATCTGTGATAGTTAAGAAAGAATTATGCAGAGAGAAAAAGTCAAAACAAAACATTAATTTTTTTAATAATGACAAAATTACAGGTTAGGATCCAGGTCCTTAAGAGTGACAACTGTCACAAGAAAAGGGTGGTAGTTCACCCAACCCTTTGTGTGGGGAGATTTTCGCCTATGGGCATCACTATACAGGGTGAAGAGAGGTTCAGCTCATTGACTGATCCCAGAAGTTTCCGTGGTCTTCTTCAATTGTCCCCCTATTCTCAACTTAATTTTATACTACCTCCTAGGTTTAGGTGGAGTTTGAGTGAATTTAGTCATAAATATTTTTGTCTCTGATTGATGTAAAATTCTTTCATTTTGCTTTGCATGCTTAATGGGCATGGTCATATCTTGGTATCTGAGGAGAAGGATTTCAACATAGTTGTTGGCTCAGCTGCAGAACATCTTCATCTATCGCCCTGGTTGACAGGTATTATATAATCTTATGAACTACAAAGTACCATCATGTTCCCCTCCCTGCAGGTATTTCTGTGGAGGGAGGTTGTGGCATCTTCACTCAACCCTCCATTCCACACCCAGTGTGGAGTCCCCCAGTTGTATGGGGAATCTTTGTGGAGCACATGGACTGTGTTGCATCCAGGGAGATGCAGATGCATTTTACCCAATAATTCTTAGTCTCTTCTAATTTTTAACCCTATCCATCTTCCCACAACAAGATTACAGAGAATCCAGAATTACAGTGAATAGTGCTCTATTAGTCTTGAAACCGCACTAGCAAAAAGCCTGGGGATCCTTGCATTTGCTGTAGAACTTTTACATGTGTGGGAGGGAAATGCATCCACAAAAAAAAAAAGTCAATTCCTTGAAATAACACTCCTAGCCTTGCTTTCAGCCACAAGCAGGCTGAAAACTAGCCATTGCTGAGTATACTAAGGATTGAAAGCAAATGCTGTTGGGAATTCAATGGTGTGGGGTGAAGACAAGACTACTTGGCAATGTCGTTTGAAGTTAGTAGCATAGAGCACGACTTTACTACAACAGAGAAAGATCTGCGGAACAAGAGGCACAAACCATCACCATGAACAGCTTTACCGCTTTGACAGAAAGCTCCAGGAAATACAGAAATGCACTGATCAGTTTTATGAGTGCAACTAGAAGAAACAGTTCTTACTCTAGTTTTTACCAGGTCTCAAAACAAGACAGTCAAAAAAGGTTTCCCACATGCTTAACCAGAGATAAGCTGTGTATGACAGTTAGCTAAATTGTTTATATGGGATCAGACAGAAATCTCAGAAGCCTGAAGTGCTGTATTTGTCACATCTGCCTGTAGAAGCAGGCCCATAGAGGGCACATGAGGATGAGCCAAGCTTGAAGATAATGTAATGATCAGTACCTGCTCTTAGACAGACAGAGGGGAGATTACACACCAAAAATTTCACATTTAATTCATGGTCTAGTTCAGAAGAGAACAATTTGTTTCTACTTTCATAAGATTATGCTCTTACCCGCAACTGATTACTTCTTCAACCTCTGGAAGGTACACCATGGAAGACAGTTTTTAAAAAGAAGGAATGCAGGCAAGAATTTCTCTCAGTAAAACTGGAAGAGGAAAGTGGTAATAGAGATGATGTCAACTAATGGCATAGACAAATTAAGTCAAACAGGTAAATTATTCTGGCCATGCTGAATCACTTCAGCACATTTTTCCATGTGCCAGCTAGCAAGGAACACACATGCCAAAGGGCAGGAGAACAATGCTTCACTTCCCCATAAATCCTTTGCAACCTAGTGGAGAAATGCAATTCAGAACAAGCAGGTTGTCACTGCTAATATAAAACTGCAACTAAATCACGAAGTAGTTATGGAAGAAATTTCAAAAGACAGAAAATCAGGTGGTCCCAGGTTACAAAAGATAACTGCAGGGATTGTAAGTTGCAGAATGAAGTAGAAATTCTGGGAAGATAAATTCTTACATGAATTTAAACCTGCTTAACAATTTTTGAATTAGAAAGGTAGAAGGCAAATGAAAGAACAACTGCTTCTATAAATTAAAAAAGTGGAAAAGGAGAAATGTAAGGAAAAGGAAGGAAAATCATGCAAAATGTGCAGCCACATTAGGGTTTATCAGTTACTTGCTGCAGTTAGAGATAAACCAGAAGTATTTCAGTTCAGTTCTGAGTCCAGTGTTGACAGAGTGCAATTAAAAATCCATAGCACTAATAAGCATTATGGTCAAACTTTTATTGTGTTTTATTGTTATGCACAAGCATGACTATGGTTCTTTTGACTTATATGTTGTGACTAAGCACTGTTTCAGAGAACACCTTTTTTAAACTGAACTGCTGTTAGCCATTATTTTTTTAAATAACATTTTTAATTGCATATATTCCAATTTTTACATTCTTTTCACTGGATCATAAAAAGAGAAACAGTGAACTAAAACTACACTCTTTCCCAAAAGAAATAATAGAAAGAATTTTTGATTTTTCTCTTTGCTGTCATAACTTGAAAGCAAATAAGCAGCTGTCAACATCCCAGACAAAAAGGAAAGCATAATCCTTTTATTAAGACAGATATGTGGAATTCTATGTGTTAAAATCATGAAGTAGAAAAGATGATCTTCTGTTTCTGTAGTTCCTTGTCAGGAATCAGAAACCAATCTGACAGGAAAGATATGTTTTTGCAGTGCTTCAACTTTATGTCTTAATAAAGCCCCATTTCAGTCTTTTAGGTTGTCAGTACTTGTGGTAGTATCATACTGAAAGGATTGCTGAATGTTAGTCATCCAAAGAGAGCTTTTGGCCTCTTTCCTACAGAGCAATAACTAGAAGTAATAGCTGAGTCATGTAACCATGTCTTCTTGCAAGATCACCCAGTCCTGCAACTTATGTTGAGTACCTGTAAGCCCTAGGTAAAAGAAATAGGCTCCTTTATCAGGAAAACCAGTGCATTTGAAAGTTATAATTTTCTGTCCTAATTTAAAATAATATCTTATGTTGATAACGCAGAAAAGTAAAATGTTTTCCTCAAAAAAGGTTCCATAAGATAAGAGTCGTGTATGCCTCACCACACAAAAATTTTCTTCTTTCTAGAGTGGTTTCAAGTTGCAAGCAGGTTGAGTACCCTCCATTATCACAGATTGATTTGTTTTATGCAGTCAATTCAGATTTTTTAATACAAATTATTTCTCTTAAATATTAATGGCACAGCTTTATTTTGTACACATTTTCAGTGTCAGGTTTTATCAGCAAATTCAGAAATTAAAGCAAAGTCAGATTATTGACTCTGCACCCCTGGCTATTGCAAAACAAGAAGGAGAAGACCACATACCTAATTTTCTACTTGTAGGGTTGCTGTATATCAGAATTCACCTGTGTAAGGCAACCTTGGGCATTGCTGTGTCTAACATAAAAGAACTTCCTTTAATAAGTGTTCCAGAAAGAAAAATTCACTGAAGAAGGTGGATTTCTCAACATACACATATAAAATGACTGTATTTGAAATAGTTAAAAATTCAGATTATTCCTAGTTAATATTTAATTTTCTACTTTAGAGATAATCATATTTTGTTTCAAATATTCAACTAATTGTATAATTTCTCTTAGAAACATTATTCTCAAAAGTATTTTTTTATGTTCTCACTGGTTTTATATTTTACTTATTTTTATCAGTTTTCAGATTTGCTAGGAACATTAAAACTACTTTGATTTCATTCTTAACCATTGTGAACAAGTTTATTTTGAAATATAAGTATTTGCAGTGAACAGAATCAATCTTTTTTGTCCAGCAGCAATGTCTTCTGTCATCGTCCTGTAGCTTACATGGAGGAGCCAAAATGGCCTCTGTTAGTGTAGCATTTTGAAAAGAAATTGAAGAAGGTGGCATGAGAAAGTGTCCACACATAAAATGCTGTTAAGTCTCCTAATGTATATAATTTTTCTTATTTACCTTTGATCTCTTGCAGTCAGTTTTCTGAAGAAAAAATTTCTACTTGTTAATGGCCAAAGAATTAAATTGAGTTTTAGACACACATCTTTTTTAAATTTGTCTTTTATGTATGTACATATCAACTTTACATTACCTAAACTTCTGAAAAATTATGCTGGGTACTTTTGCAGAGATTACCTTGGAGAGATTACTTTCATTTTACATTTGGACTTCTAGAGTTGATTGGTTGACAGTTTTCCTTATACCCAAAATATTTCAAATATCCAGAATTGATATTTATTCCATTCTAACCAAGCAGCAATATTTTTTCTTTAAGTTTTCATGGGAAGAAAACAGAAGTACTCCATCCCAAAACAACCAGTAGTTTTAAAATATGCATGTAGTGAACACAAGAGCAAATCCCTGTTATGCCCATTTCAACAGATAAATTTGATATCTTGTCATAATGCCTGACATTTTCCAAATCCATGACTGTTTTACTGTTTTATACCAAAAACTAGATCTAATGAGATCAGCTGCTAATAAAGCTTATGCATCTGTACCCTGAAAACCAAGGTTCAAGTCTCCTACACAGCCTAAGGGAAGACTACAGCCAGAATGTTACTGGTAGACTGATAAAGACCCTTTTCTCACAGTGCCAGCATCTATTTTTGATTTTGCTGTATAACTCCATCCTACACTTGGGACTTATTTTGCCAGAGCTTTTTTTTGATGTTCTGCATTTTTTTCACTATCATATTCCTTCTGAAACAAGACAAAAAAAGAGAAAGATAAGCAGAAAAGTAAAAACCAAAAGAAAGAGTTGCTTTAGTACACCTAAACATAACATTACTCAACATAAGGAAATCATCTAGCTTAAGCTGCAATTAATCATATTTTCAGTATTTAGTAGTAGAAAGTCATAGCAAAATGCTTCGTTTATGATTTCCAGGCTATGAAATATTCATAGTTTTCATTTTATTTTACGGAAATGTTATATAGTTTGAAAAAATTATTTGAATATAGAAAATGGATTTTTGTGCATCCAATATGCCGTATTAAGTAAATAAAATTATAAAACAAATCTAATCATACAAAGACAAGGAAACTATGATCTTTAAGCATGATCTGAAACACAAGTATTTATGACTGAATTACTGAAGATTGCATAAACCAGACAGAAAAAAAGAGGTGTAATACAGGTTTGAATAAAGATGCAACAATTCAAAATTTTGTTGTAATAAAAATTTATTGTTCTTTATTGACATATGCAACATCATTTGCAATACAATACCATGTTTTTCTTGGGAATGTTTCAGAAATTTCTGTGGGACTGAAAAGAAGTCAGACAAGGAGGTTTCTGGGTCACTGACTTCAATTCCAGTTATTATAAGTACCTATAGATTATAATAAGCTTTATAAAGATGAAGGTTTCATTTAAAAATGTGTTACTTCTTTTAGTACATCAGATCATACTTAATTGCACCATAACCTCTATAGTTTAATGACTGTCTTTTAATTTCCAACATCTATTATGTCTATTAATTTCCTACATCTATTAAGGGAATTTATATCCATTTCTTTCTCACAATTTTTATTTAAAAAGATATTATCTCTCTGTGGTGCTTATCTTCCTGGTGTTTCTAGTAAACACTGGAAAGAGAATCAGTGTATTTTAGAATACTTGATTCTATGGCTATAAAAGTGAATGCCATATACAGTAAAAAAATATTAGGAGATCTTGAGTGTTTCTAAATCACTCAGTTGTGAAAAGTTCTAAGTACTCTTAACTCCTGATGAAAAATACTCAGGAAGAGAGAATGTCTGTACTCTTGCATTATCAAACCCTCTTGCAGCACTAAACATGGAGTTGAACTACAATATAACATCCAGGAAAGAACTCTACTGAGAGGCTTCCAAGTTAATAAAATATTTGTGCCTGATATTCCAACTGTACTCTGTTTCTCATTTGTATAAAAAAGAATTTATAGTTGTGTAGGAAACATAATTTTTCTCGGCAAAATTTTTAAAGTCAAATCACAGATGTTTATGGACATTTCCAGCTCACTACAGAACCTTTTTCTCTGGTTTCATGGTTGCACATTCAAAGTCACATCAGCTCTAGCACAGGAACTGTGTTGCCCAGGTTGTAATTGGCAGCCAAGAGGTGTTGCTGCCTGATGTTCTCACCCTACTTACAACCTCCTGGTTCTTACACTCAGTTCTTCTCTATGATAAATGATGATCTTGGCCTACTGCAGTTTTATGGAGGGATCTATGGCATTTTTCCAAGGGTCCCGTCATAAAACCTAGCGCAAGGGAGTCAGACTTGCAGCAGTTCAGGGAGGATGCGGAGAAGGGAAGATTTTTTTCAGAGCAACAGAGTAGAGAAATGCTCTGTTCTGTCAAATACGATGTTTCCTGCACCTTTGCAAATCCTGAACTTTTGTGAAAACAGTAACACATTGCAATGTGTGTCGATGCAGGGTGTGGGCTTAGAATATATGAATAGGAAAGCTGCTTTTCTGGTAATTAGGAAACACTCAGGAAACACCAAATACATCAGCAATTGATGATTTTATCCCCAAAGAAAGGGTTATCATCTTTGAGAAAAGTAATGCTGCCGCTGTGAAAGCAGGCTGTCTAACTTAATGCTTGTTTGTCACTATAAATTCAGATCAAAATGAACAGCTCTTTGCACTACTGTCTTTTCTGCAAAGCTCATGAACCTGACATACCAGTCGCAGTGCCCTTAAAGAAAGTTCCCAGGTTCTGGCTCCTTATCTGGCAGTCTCCAAAGGAATCATTTAAATACTGTAGCTGTAGAGACACGCTTCTCACACACATCAACTTTATTTACTGAAACAGCAGTCTGTCCATACCTTCATAATGTTTTGCATATTCTGTGCAATATATGTAGCTACGAAATTATCAGCAAAGCGCAGAGTAGTATCTCTATAAAAATTCTCTAGATAAAAATCCTACTATGAAATTTCTACTGACAATTATTGTTCTCTTGAGAATCCAAATATGCTTCTGTATTTACATTTGTAAGTTCATAAACTGTTGCCTCTGTTTTGGTTTTAATTTTTTTTTAATTTTTTTTTTTAATTTTGTCTTTCCTTATAAGTGGATTACAGCTATAAACAAAAGATGTTTTCTTCTTCAATGTTGTTTGCTTTTGGTTTTTGACAAAAAGAGGCAAGAAATCCTTTGAAGTGTAGAAGGTGCACAGGACTGAGCTGGAATGCATCATATGTCATTCAATGTACACGCAGTATACACACAGTAGACAAACTTATATAGTGGTGTCCATTAGTTTTGGAAATGCCATTTGATTTCCATTGTGTATTCTAAATTTATCAGAAACATTACAAGTTTTCAAAAACAAACAAGAAAAACAAACAAATTCTTGCACAAGACAAGTATTAGATGGCTCAGAGCCAAGGCAGTCAAAATTCAGGGGAGTTTAAAGGACACAGGAGAGGTTTCTTGATTCTGGAGGGAATCAGAAAAAAGACAAAAATAACTCTGTGATCAGTAGATGATCTGCTCAGATGATAGATTCTCCTCTGGGATCTACGCTAGTTAATGGAAAGGCCACAAATTAAAAATAGCTGGTCCACCATAATGTGTTCTGGGGAGGGTTTCAGGAAAGTCTGATGGAGTGTCTCTCACTCACATACTTCCCAATCTAAGACATCTACTTACATGACAGGAGAATTAACTAGGAGACAAATTCCCCTGAGAAAGAGTGCAGCAGAATGGAGTGACTATGCTATTTAAATTGATAATGAAGGTATTTTGTGGAGCGGCAGACAAGGCTGTATCCAGTGGTTTGCATCTTGCATCTCAGTTCTTGTTTAAGAAAGAGTTGAAGTTCTGTGATATTTCTTAAGCTATGACAACTACTATAATGGAAACTATATCACGTAGCAAAGCTGCATCACCTCAGAAATAAAGTCAGAAGACACTACGTAACCTGAAGCATAGAAATGTCAACACCACTAATATGGAACAAGTAAAAGGAAGTAGAGGGGGAACATTAAAGAAATATTCATAAGTATTACAAATAGAACATTTGATATGTGTAGTCAGTCCTAGGACATTACTTAACTGCATCTCTTTAATCTCAAATAAAAGTTGCTATTAAGAAATACACTGTAGTTTTCTTATAAAAAGCCAATACACCATACATAACATATCCTGAAAATACCAGTTTTTGTATTGCGTTTCATCAGAAAGTCTACACCCTCATAGATTACAAGGCCATAACGTACCATTTGTGATCATCTCATCACACCTCCTTTGTGTGTAGGTTTGCAGATTTTCTCATAGTAGCTGTCCTAATCTTTAATTACACCACACTATTTACTTCTGATGCTGAATCTAACTTCGGTATTCATTCACTGATTCTTATTATTCATTTCCTTCAATGTTGAAAAGTTCCTCTCTCTCAGGTCTTTCTTCTAACTGTGAGTATACATATTAGTCAAGTCATATCTCAGCTTTTTCTTTAATAAATTGAGTAGATTGAGTTCTTTAAATTGTGTGACTTGTCTTCTAGCCTTTGTTTTATTTTGGTGGCCCTGCAAGACTGTTGACAAGGATTTTAAACAGAATCAAACCAAGGAAGATCTGCTAGGAAGGCGTCCCACTAGAGAATGTCTAACCATTTACTATGACTTTATAAGGTCTCTCAGCAATTTTTCTGTTTGATGTATAGTTACTTCATTCCTTAAAATGCAAGCTCTCAAATCAAAATACCGTGTGATAAAGAGCTGAAGTATGCACTATCATCCTAGCAGCTTTTACAAAGTGACCCTACAATTTTGTTTAAAAAGATAACACATTTTTTTGAAAAGACCTCTCATTCATGAAACCATAGTGACTGGCATTAGCTATATTTTTAGCAACAAAGTCTTTGGTAAGCTAAGGTGCATGAAAAAGAGAAGCTTAATAGAGCTGAACAGATGATTACCTCAACATCCCCCTCCTTTCTACAAAAATAACTGCTCCATAATACTACAAACACTGTATAATTCAGTGTTTCACAGGTCATTTTTCCCAATATTGAAAGTGTTCAACTTCATTACAGATGGAAAGCCTGTGAAAGAAAGACAGAAATGCAGAGAACCTGTGCTGATGAAGGTTAAAGATTGTCTTGCCAGGAAAGTTCCTAAAGATATGTCGTTTGAAACCATAATGATATGTTTGGTAATTTCATGGGACCATAACTGAGGTTATGGTAACCAGGCATCTTCCTCTTTCAAAATTTTCTGTGAAATTACTAAACCCAGACATTGAATTGAAGTCTTTAGCTAATGTGAAAAACAATTGTTCCTACTCCCTAGAGGAAGTTATTTTTTCTTAGAAGTCTGTAGTCTCAATTTTCCTTAAGAATCCTCTGGGAATTTCAAAATACTTTGGTCAAGAAATTATGCCTTTTTCCTTTTGCACTATCTGACACTTGGAACTGGGACAGCTTCCTTCAATGTATATGAAAAAAGTTGAAGGCAAAGAGAAGCAAGAAAAGCTCAGAAAAGTGTTTTCTTACTTCAGTACTTTATTAGAAACTCAGAACTTTTAAAGTCAAAATGAGAGGTGTTCCTGTTTTATGATTAATCAGTCTTTTTAATTAACTAGAAAGTATAAGAAAAGACTGGCTGGTTTTAAGAATTAAAAGTAGTTGTCTTTGCTTGGCTTTTTTTTTTTTTTTTTTTTTTTTTTTTTTTTTT
Organism: Empidonax traillii; assembly: GCF_003031625.1. Taxonomy (NCBI): domain Eukaryota; kingdom Metazoa; phylum Chordata; class Aves; order Passeriformes; family Tyrannidae; genus Empidonax; species Empidonax traillii. The sequence continues at coordinate 534,575 of NW_020955561.1, read as the reverse complement.
TTTTTTTTTTTTTTTTTTTTTTTTTTAAGGTTTCACAGAGCTATCACTTTCCAATTCATCAGGAATGGCTTAGTGAGTCATGTTATATAGTTGCAGAGAGCCCCCGGTGGTGTAGAGGAAAACACACTGCACTGTCACTGCAGAGACCCGGGTTCGATTCCCAGTCGGGGCCCCTCCCCGGGCAGATGGAGCTCGTTAGCCCGTAAGGCAATCCATCTACGTCCTGAGGACCTCGCTGCCACCGTCCAAGCGTGCTTGGCCCCGACAGTTGAACCTCAGGATTAAAGGGTGGGCTCAGTTCCGCGCACACTGTGTCTCACCTAAAAAATCCAATGCGCAGGCTGGAAGGTTTAAAGACCTTCCCCGGTTCTTCGTTCGCAAAGAGACTGGCCACCACCACCATATAGTTGCAGAGCAGTCAAAATCACTCTGTTCCTCTGCTCTGGTGAGACCCCACCTGGAGTTCTGCATTCAGCTCTGGGATATCCCACACAGGAAAGACACAGACCTGGTGGAATGAGTCCAGAGGAGGGTCACCAAGATGATTAGAGAATAGAACACTTCTCCTATGAGGAAAGGCTGAGAGAATCAGGATTGATCACCCTGGAGAAGAGAAGGCTTTGGGGTGACCTGAGACTGACCTTCCAGTACCTGAAGGGAGCCTACAAGAAAAGAAGGCCTGGAGCAGGTTTTCCAGAGAAATTGTGGATGCCCCACCCCTGGAGGTGTTCAAGGCCAGGTTGGATGGGGCTCTGAGCAACCTGGCCTAGTGGAAGGTGTCCCTGCCCATGGCAGGGGGTTTGGAACAAGGTGACCTTTAAGGTTCCTTACAACTCAGGGCATTCTATAGTTCTATGAGTAGCAGGAAGGAAAAAACTAGGAGTAGTGTCTGGTTCAGGAATCCCATCAGTGCTCACACACCAGCATACTGATTCCTCTGATATTTCTCATCACTGAGTGGTGCCAATAGCTAAAAAACCACACTGAATGACTCACCACAGGTCACTGCTTTGGATGAACCAACTCAAATAAACATTTCTCAGTTTAAGTAACCATTTCTTATATTTTTAACTCTCTTCTTTAAACTGTATTACTTGCTCAACATTATTTTATTAGTAACTATTACTAGTAGTATGGCAAATGTAACAGTGTGTGACATCCACCCAGCTAAATTTTAAAAAATCTTTAAGGCAGAGAAAGGCATAAATTAGGGGTTTCTTAATCAATGACCTACTTCTGGCGAGTCATTCTGCTGCTTAATGATCAACCATGATGTTAGGAAGAAATGCAAAAAAAGAGATATTAATATCACAGGAAAGTGTGCATATTCCCAAGTGGAATAA